>NW_027469898.1:0-54734 GCF_051020765.1 Lasioglossum baleicum | reverse complement strand
ATACTCCTTAACAACGATTAAGAACGCGGTCGGTCGACGCTCAGCGCCGATTCTTCTCTTCCATCTGACTAGTTTTATACTCACCATCGTGAGCCTAAAACGCCTATCCTCGAGAATTTGCCTTGTGAAAAGCGTTGAAGCGACATTTCGACCAAGGAGCGCGTTAAATTAGCACACGTTATTGTCTGGTATTACCGTCGAAACTATATTAATCGAACGAATTCTTCGCGCGCTAGAAAACCCGCTGGTGTCTTCGGATGTGGGACGAAAAACAGGAAACAAAGAAACAAAAGCGACAAATATAACGCTCTTCCGTGCAACGTGCCTTCTCCGAGAGCAAGAAAATACGATATTATAATAGACGTACACAGGTACTAAACGCGCAGTACGTACGTACGTGTAAATATGTACGAAACAGAGGTGAAAGCAGGAAAATAGTAATCATACATATATACATAAACTGTTTAAAATAGAATCGATAGACTGGTCCGTCGATTGCCGTCGACGTTTCTCTGAAACGTTTAAAGGTATACCGTGATATTTTCAACTGTAACTTCGAATCTTCGAGTTCGCCAGAAGGAAACGGGGCAAAATGTTTACGTCGGTCTGACGCGGAAATTCGCCTTCTTCCAGAAAGAAAAAAAAAAAAAAAAGGAAATGAAAAAGAAAGATCGGGTTGGAGCCGAAAGATGAACGATTCCTCTGGCAAACGCGAGAGGGTTCGGAAGGCAAAAATGGAACGCAGGGTGAGACGCGTGGTTTTCGGTAGAAACGAAACACGCGGTAGACGCGTTGCGTCGGCCTGGAATCGATGGAAGGGTAACGGAAATTTCCGCGGACGTGTGCACCATTGACGGTGCGGGGATAAAGGCATTTTTTTGTTCGACGAAGAATCAGAGGGAGCGAGAGGACTGGAACGTTACGGTGATCGATGGAGCGTGGCCGAGGAAGCGTCGCTCGTTTTCCCACCAATTTGGCGCCATTTGGTGCTCGATGTTACGCGTCGCCAGGCGTCGTTCGCCAGGCCGAGAGATAATTTGGCGAACGACCGAGATTATTTTACTTGTCGGGGCTGTAGGTAGGAATACTCGGGGGGCCTCGTACCACGGTTCTAGTAGCGGCCGCCGTTGATTTAACATCGACAATATTATTACCTTATAGATATATACTATTCATACTACGCGTACAATCTTTCATACGGAGTACCTATTGTATAAAATCGATTATTATTGTACATTGTATACATACACCTGTGCGAACGCTTATACACACGAACCCGTGCGACAGTTCGGACAAGGTGGAGAAACTTTTGCGGCAATACCGTAACTTAACCATTGCCAAGAAACTCGCGAGAACGCGCGTGCTTGGGCGTGGAAACTCGGGCAACTACGAAATCGTTATTTCCTCGTCGGTGTCGAAAAATTTCACCGAGCCCGAGAGCTCGATCGCGTGACTTTTCTACGACCCACGTCGAGACGCGTGTGTTCGGTAACGAGAACGTCGGCGCCACGACGCGCGCGCGTCGTCCGATCCTCGAGTTTCGGGAGCAGGAGTCGCGTATTTTACAGGAAGTTATTCGAGGAAACAGCAGTTGTATTTTGTATTTTCATATAGTTTGTAGAACTTTCGTCAGCGACGACTTTGCAGGAACGATATCTGCATCTGTGATCGAACGCCTACTCTTCACGGATGAAAACATTTTGTCGCGAATCAACCGGGAATCTTTCGTTGCGAGCCTTTACGTTCGTCGTATCGCTCCAATCGTTCTGATATTTTTCTACGTCGCGTAAAGCTAGATAATCGAGTCTAATTAAGCGCCCGTCGTCAGGGATGTTAAATTCGCGGGGACATATCAAGGATACGTTACGTCCAGGTTCCCGCAAGAACAGTTTACCCAATTTGTTCTCTCTCTCTCACTCACTCACTCTCTCCCTCTCTCTCTTCGATCGCTCAACAATTAGCCAGATGGTCCATGCTCTTTAATCCGTGTCGAGATACGTGAATCGAGGACCACTAAATCTGACAAGTATCCCCTTCGCTCTATGATTTCTAGCGTAACTACGAGAGATTAGCGTAACTGAAACACATCGACGAGAACGAAGGTTGTTTACATTCGACCTTGTATCGTAAACGAAAAGGTTAACACCTAACTTCGATCGATGCAGGAGACGATAAACCGATCCATAGTCGCCTCCATCGTTGAAAAAATGAGTTTCGCACGGTTTATATTCGAACGCGATTCTCTCTTTTGAAATTACCGGTTCGAATCGTCGTGTTTCTTCAGTAGCGATAACCGATCGACCATCTTGGTCGATAGCGGTCGAAGTCGCTAGAAAACGAGCCGAGACAAAAGCCGAGAGTATAGATTTAACCATTGCGAGCACGTAATAGTGGCCTTACCGATGATTTTTTAGCCTCGTATAAATTATAGACTAGTCCTTACACGAACAATCGGCTTCGTTTCCCTAATTTTATCCAGGATTCGTGTCCCTCGCATTCTCATCCCCTACCAAGACTATTTCAATCGACCAATCATCGTCGTTTTATCCTAGAGACCGTCCTTTTGCCACCCACTAACTTGATGTGCCAACCAATTTATATAAATCTAGTAAAAGAGCATGGAAACCGTTAATTAGAAAATCGGTGGCCGAGTATAAGCATATTAGTATTGACATCGAACGATTGATTTCCCTCTTCAATAGCGACGGAGTTTTCGTATATGAATTCGAAGTAAAAAAACGGGGAAGCACGACTTCCGTGCTAGTCGCGTTTTCGAAAATTCTTTGGCACAGGAAGTTGCAATATTTTTTTCTCCGATCGACCAATATCGTTCCAATTGAAGACACAGCGAAATACCACTTGCCGTTCCTCTCTCTCAATTACGCTCATCTAATACGAAGAGATTCCTCGAGATATCTCGTCACTCGTTTGATTATTCAACCGATGTTTCGTTGCTCTCGCGTACTTTGTTACGAGTATCCACGTTGCACATTCGGTTAAGGTCGATTTTTATATCGAGTCCGACCAAGTGTGCAAATTACAAGAGCATGGACCATCGAAACGGATTCGTACCCCACGTATCGCGTTCTGAGCCGCCGTTTCACCGTCGTTGAACCGCCGTTTCAAACGAGGTAGCAAGCGAAGCAATATTAGCAACGGATTAAATCGTGTCACGCATAAAACGACAGATCAGGGGAGTCCAGGACATTCATCCACGGTGAAACCGATTAAAAAAAGTCGCGTTGTTAAGTGGACCCCAAGTTAGATTAGTAAGATAAAAAGGAGAACAATCGAACATAGCGTGGCCGAAATTTTGAGAAGAGAGAAAGGGGAAAGGAAAGAATCGTTCGGCGACATCGCGATTATAGGTATGATAACGCGTACGGGAGGTATATTCGACTATACCCCATTTATATCGAACGTATAAAAAAGAAAAATATTTATATATATATAAATAGCGTATATTATATTTCGCGAATTTTCCAATGCACATACATTTCTACGTTACGAATGCCGTCGTCGACGAATCGTCTCGCGGAACGCGCGAACCGATGGCTCTTATGGAACATGTGTGGCATGTGATTGTATATTCTTTCAAATAAAACGTTGTTTTGTACACTACATATGGTTATCGCAGTTCTCATTTCTCTATCCTCGTTATCCTTGTATAATTCTAACGAATCCTCCTTTTTATATCCTACCAACCTTTATGTTTTAACCTAATTCGGCTTAATTTCAAAGCTTAAAACGAAATTGCAAAATTCACAAAGGATACTTAAATACTTAAGAGTACTTAAATTTTAGTTTCCGGCCGAAAATTCACGGTGTACCTTTTTCACACCAAAAATTAAGTATTTAAACATCTGAAAAAATTCATTGCTAAAGATGAAGCATAATTTAAAGACAGAGATAATTTGTTGTGGAAATGGAGGTGAATATCAAAGTGATAAATTGAAAGTTTGATGTAAAAACAGAGAAATAACAAGTCAATACAGCTGAGCATGTAAATCTTACGCTTATGGACAAAATAAGATCAACGATACATGCAGCAAATCTAAATAATTCGATTTTGCTGTAGAAATCTGACAGAAACTCAACGTCTGTCTCGGATGTAATACCTGCTAGATCTCGAAAAATTCCATGCTTTTTCTTCAATAACTTTATGCTTTGATTTATCAGCATTTAATTATAAAATTTAAATTTTCAATATCAACTAATGCATTGATTTCTTTGAAATTAATCAAATTTGGTATAATTAAGTCATGTTAATTAAATTTAAAAAAGTAATGTTAAATATTCATATGCTCTGAAGATTTGTTTCAATAAACAGTGTTGACGTAGTTTCATTTACAACGTTTCATTATTAAACTTTGTATACCTGGAAATGCGTATATTTGACAAAAATTTGTCAAAAGAAGCTTTTGTTTCTTTATGATGCTATTAGATAGCTAAGTATAAAACTGAGCAGGATAATTGATCTGGAAAACATTGGGGTTTCAAACATTCCAGTGATATATTTAACACTGGTAATTTTAAGTAGCAGGCCGTGTCTTATACGACAAGTTTAATATTTCAATCCTAGATTTTGGATATATATAAGAAAGGAGGATTTATGGAGGACTTGTGAAGAAAACTGAGAACCTCTTTTAACCTGGAAATCATCTGCCGGTGAGGCCGAGAACAACGGTTACTACTATTCTATTAAGACTTCAAACAATTTTCTATTAAAATAATTTACACTTTTCTATTAATATAAATTGTAATATCACAGTTTAAGGTAAGAATTTTAGAATCGCATACAATCGCGCGCATTGGCATTTTAATCTGAACGTATTTTATTAAAATTATTTCATTATTATATTATTTTCATTAAAACAATTTCTGAGTTTTCATCTTTCAAAATATAAACATAATTTTTCGAAAGTGTGAATGTGTAAATGGCTGTTCGCTTCTCCACCTTCTTGCTTGTTTGTAAAGAATCTACTTTAATCAGACAAATTTTCAATCCTCGAAAAAATAATTTGCGGTACCAGTTCAGGTACATCCTCATAATGCAGTATGTCGACCAATAGTGATCTGCCAGATCAACGCCGCCAGTTGTCAAAGAGACAATTTCCAAACCTATCTTCGGGTTTATTTCTCTTCCAACAACCCTCAAATTTTCTGAGAAAACCATAGTAGAGACCTGCCCTGATCCCTTCGGTTATTTTACAAAATAAAGCGTTTAATCCTGGACAGTATAATTTTATTGCTTCGCGCTTTAATTTTACCCTTTCCAACGATATTGAATTATGAGACACTTTCTAACCAATGCATAGTACAGTTCAGAGACGAAGAGAAGATCATCGTTGATACACGTTATTAATAAAAATACGAAGGAAAGGTGTTAAACACGTGTCGCATGATATCCGATTACTTTCTATATTCAACGATAAAGGCTTTTCCTCTAAATCACGAACTTGGACGACTGCCGTCCGCAGATTAAGGAGTTCCTCCAGTTTCAGAGGAGGAGGAGATGATTCTGATCTTCGATTACAGCGTTTCACTTACCGAAAGAAAATGCTTGTTTCTTCCATCGTTCTGAGCAACCTCTCTTTCTAACAACGATACAACGGTGTATCGCCATTTATTCGACCTGAACCATTACAATTAGTCACGTGTTTATGCTAACATCCTCAAGTACTTCGAATAGTTCGAACACGTTTCAAATGAAAAGATTCGGATAATTTATCAAAAGGGTATTCACGATTTTTCGTGACAGTTGTAAGAGATATTCGAAAACTTCTCCTGTAGAAATGCAGGCTTCCATTCGTCGAATTAGCGATTGTCAGACTGTTTCAAACGATTCCATTTGCATTAGTAATCTATTCGAGTTAAATTCTCATCTGGAATTTACTTCGATCAAAGAATACGATAATTTAAGTAAACAAAGGAAGGAAGAAATTCGATTAAAGTTTTATTAATACTATTACACTGCACTTTGTAATTTTAACCCTTCTCCCATAAAGTCGACGAGATTTTTAAAACGGTAGATAAGAAATTGTATGGATATTAAGACAAAGAATTATTTTATTTCGATACTCCATGTATCTTTCATTGGATAATTTTAAATTTCATATGTTAATTAATATCGATCTTTAGAATTTTTGAGACAGCGACTGAGAACTCGTCTCTCGAGTGCAAACGGATAAGCCTGTATCCGTTCTAACGAGTCATACTCGAGGTAGCACCGCAAAGGGTTACGCCAGGGTGTTGTCATTGCGAAGCGGAGGTTGACTCCGCGCAGCACACCCTGGAGGAGTGTCCGGCTTGGGCGCCGAAGAGAAGGGAGCTCCAGCGGCTCGTAGGTTGGGACCTCTCGCACCATGCCATTGTACCCGGCATGGCTGCGAGCGATCGAGTTTGGCGAGCGGTGGCCTCCTTCTGCGAGCAGGAGGAAGGTGGAGGCAGAGCGGGATCGCGAAGAGGGGATCCAGACCCGCGGCCGTCTCTGAAGAGGATGGTGGTTGCGGCGAGCGCGACGCAGGCTCGTCGCTCCACAAGTCGGTGTTAATCCGACGCGAGGAGGGAATCCCGGATAATCGTCCGGTAAAGAATCTCCGGCGACAAGGCGAGTCCCCACCTATATGCCTTCCCGTCGACCGGGGGGGATCGCGGGCGATCGATTTGTGGGCACCGACCGTCGAGGGATCGCGGCCCAGGGAGGTGTCGGTATCGTGCGAGTAGTCTCGCGGCACTGCCGAAGAAAGAAGAGGACTGGGCTGGGAAGCCCGAAGAGGAGCCCAGCGAGAGTTGAAGTCGCGGGGAGGCACCGGTGTCATAGGTTGGCGAAAGCGTTGCCTGTCATCCCGGGCCCACCCCTGTGCGAAGAGGACGGACCACCGTAGGGGGTTTAGTGGGAAAGAATCCCACAGACCCCCGGCCTCCCCCTCAGGGGGCCGAGACATCTTTTGAAGATTCCCTCTGTGTCAAAAAAAAAAAAAAAAGAAAAAATGGAGTGAGAACGATGGAAAGGAGTTAGCGAAGGAAGAGAACGTAGTTCGATATTTTAATAAAGAATATTGCAGGACGTTGCGCCGCACTTACTTAGACACACCGAACGATTACGACAAATTAACAGCTCTCTCGCCTTATTCCCCGCTATCTGAGCAGAAGACACCCATCAACTCGCCGTGGAACTACCTCCGCCGTGCCTTCCCCATTTTAATTACCAATTTAAATATACTGTGACGAAGAAATCCAGTTCATCTCTCGATCATGTTATAATTTCATGATATATCGCTGATATGACGTTAGGTCATACTATTTTCCCCCGTTACTGTATCGTTCCGTCAATTTAATTCTACGCGACAAATAGATACCAGGCATCGGTTAAAATTATTCGAATCTGCCTCTAAAACCCATGAAAATAATTTCGACATCGAATAATCGTAGGTGTTATTCAAATTGACTATCTAAACAACGAAAGAAAAAGTTTTAGAAATACACGAAGATGTTGGAAATTTATTCGTTTAAGATAACGTAAAGTACTATTAATATGATGGGTCGCGGTAATAAAAGAGGAAATGTAGTTTTAGATGTGTGAGAGTGTTTGAGTAATGTTAGAGTTAGCCTCAGAACTTTATAATAAGATAACAATAATGATAATTCTATTTAGAAAGACCGAAATTCCGAATGATTCCAGGTATAATTATCCAACGACAAATGAAAATGAAAATGAAAATAAAGTGGGGTTGTAATAGAATACACCAGGACGAGAACATTTATATACATCGATAATATATAATTACGAAATAACTGTTCAATAATTATCAAAGTTGGAAATGACAGCAAAGAATGGGGAAATAAACACGTTCGAATAAACAAATTTTTTCATATGCCTATCGTATAATAATGTGCAGAAACATTAAGTAAAGAGTTGAATAAAATTCGCGACATCAATCACTACCAGATAAAAAAGAAAACGAAGAATGAAATACAGAAAATTTTGCCTAATTATTCCCTTAATTTTCCCTCATTAAACGCAGTACAACAGATCAAGACAGAAAAATTCAAATTCAATTAAAAAACCAGGACAGAAAAATCTTCGCAAAATTTTAAAATTTTTGAAAAATACCGAACAAAGATAAGGAAAGAGAAAAAAGATTTGGAGGAATGTAAATACGAAATGGAACAGATTTTCGAACAAAACGCGGGGGAATATACAAATTTCGTGTGTTAGGGAATAATAAGGCGGAAAAAGGAAAAAGGAAAAGCGAGAGATGTCAACCTCTAGACAGTTTACTGCTATCACATAGCTCCGACAAGTTCATCGACTCCAGGCGACTCCACCACGGAGGATGAATTTTCCCGTCCCTGTGTACCAAAGTCATCGTTCTCTGAATGGCTCCCTTTGATTCTCGCTCATCCACCTCTCTCACGCATGGTCTTTTTCTTTCCTCGCGTTTGCCGATTACCACGCGCCTCTATAACCCGTTCGATTAAAAGTAAAATTAGCATGAATACGCTTTGTGCTAGGGTCGCGGCCGGATCACGGCTCGGGGTCCACACCTCCGAGTCGTTCGTGCAGATTCATGCACGTCGATGCGTCTTCTATCCGTTCGACTTCCTGAATCGCGCGATCCATCGCCGCGATATCGGATCGGCGACAGTGAGATCCATCGAGCCACGAGGACTGCCGCTCGTGGCGAACTCGATGCTCGTCGGTGAGTCGCACCCTCGCAGATCGATCTTTATAGTTTTCGATTTCGTTGCTAATCGTGATAAATCTTGCAAAAAAATTTAATCAGGAAAGTTAAAGTACAAACCAAAGTCTTTATATAACTACTTTTCATACCCTTACACAAGTATTCTTAAGAATAAATTTAGTCGATCCTGAGAAAAAACATTGACGCATTAAATGGCTGTTTACTTTACAGGTAATTTTACATGTAAGCAGGGTATATCTTTTTTATTACAATATTACTAAATGTTCACAATTTATTTAAAAAAATAAGAAATTAAAAAATTAAACCTCTTCGGCACTGTCTGTTGACGCTTAGGTGTTCGTGTTCATCTCGTCCACCCGTCGACTATTGTCTACGCTCGTACCGAAGTGGTTAAATATTATATTGTCCTATACATCATATTATTAAAAGATTTCATGGTAATATATCGCTAGAAACAACCCAGAAATTTAGAAACACAACTCTCAAGTAAGGTTCTTATCAAATTTATAGGCCTTCAAAGACTTAAAGAAGCATTTGGAAGATCTGATTAAAACTTACAACTACATGTTAAGTTAACGATAACATCATTTTTTGACCAAATAAATAATTTTTAGATTTGCTTGTCTCTTTTCATTATAATATTTATATATATATATATATATATATATATATATATATATATATATATATATATGTTGGAATATGAGTAATTTCTTTTATACAATAATTTCACGAATGCAACGCGCAATGGTGTCGCGTGTTTGGTCGCGGTGTTTCGCTAAAATCGAACTGTGTGACGTTAGGCAGTGCGAGTGTGTTTAAACAAAATACAGTTGGATAGTAGTCACCATAGAAATAGTGTAAATAATTTATTATAACATATTGTACAGAAATAAAAAGTTGTCCTGAGTTGATCCTGTCTAAAATTAATTTAACATGGTAGCAGAGGTCCGTGGTTCGAAACCAAGTTATTGCTAAAGTGAATTCGACAAACAAACGGAATTGATGTAGAGGAAAATCAAATGAGTGACAATTTTGAATACTTAGAAGGAAAAAGTGTATCGTGAGCTCTTTCAACATCGAAAAACGAGTTAGTTGAATTTTTGAAAATCTTCAAAATCGATGATGTATTAAGATTTGTGAATATAGAAGAATTGAAGAACTTGTGCAGGAAAACTGATAAAAAAGATAAAGCCAACTCGTCGACAAAGGAACAGTTAATTGAAATCTTATCTGGCTATAAAGTGGAACAAATTTTAAAATATATAGGCATTGATGAATTAAGGAAGGTGACAAAAAAGGTCATAAGTGATCAAGAAGAGTATCGTTGTCAAACTCAAGAAAAAGAGGACAAGGACGGAAACGAGAGCGTATCAGGTAATATTACGATCGCAACCGATACACAGAACGAAAATAATTTGGAAGAACCGGAAAATAATTCAACAGACGACCGAGGAATGGCTACCAAGGATGATATGAAAGTGAATGTGTTTGATGGGAAAAATTATGGTATATGGAAGAAAAAAATATTACTATACTTGAAATGTAAGAAATGTGATGCGCCAGCAATAAGAGAAAAAAGAGCTATCGAGAAACAAGAAGACTGGGACGATTTAAATTTGAAAGCTATGAATTACATATACTGCAGCATTACAGATGAACAATTGGAATTTGTAAGTGATCAAGATACGGCTCTAAAAATGTGTCAGAAATAAGATTGAAAGATTAAAACTTAAAGACTTTGATGAGTCAAGCACATTTTTTAGTGAATTTGAAAAGGCAATAAATGTATTAAGAAGTGCTGGAGCAAAAGTAAACGAGCGTGAGAAATTAGACTATATGCTAAAAACATTACCAGATTCATTAAATTATCTGGGAGATTTGATAGATGCAATGCCAGAAAGGGATCGCACTTGTGAATTTGTTAAGAGTAAAATAAGTATGTGGGAAGTACAAAGCAGAGGAGAAAGCGGTAAAAAAAACCGAGTGCATTTCAAGTTGAAAAAAAAGTTATAAATGTTATGGATGTGGAAAACTTGGACATTTCAAAAAAGATTGTCGAAATCCGTGGCATCATGGAAATGATAGAAGTGGATCGGATGGAGCGACAGAGCAAGGAGGTGCATTCCAGTCATCATACAAGAAGCAGTCGCAGCAGTTCCGCACCCGAGGAAGAGGGGGCGGAAGAGGCCAAAACTAGGGCAGAGGCAGAGGAAGAACGTGGCAACAGCGAGGTGGCGAAGGCAGCCAGCACGACGCGAGATATAGCGAGCGTTATCTGGATCCAGATATCAGTACGTTTTTAACGCAAATCGAAAAGAAT
The DNA here is from genome assembly GCF_051020765.1 of Lasioglossum baleicum. Classification (NCBI taxonomy): domain Eukaryota; kingdom Metazoa; phylum Arthropoda; class Insecta; order Hymenoptera; family Halictidae; genus Lasioglossum; species Lasioglossum baleicum. The sequence continues at coordinate 43,703 of NW_027469898.1, read as the reverse complement.
GATTCATATGTGTACGAGGTAGAAGCTTACTTATGTGAAACGAATGAGATTGAATGGATTTTAGATAGTGGTTGCTCAGATCATATTATTAACGATGATTCAATTTTTCTAGAACATATAAATTTGAAAGAACCTATTAATGTTAAAGTAGGCGATGGGAGAATTTTGAAAGGTACTAAGATAGGAAAAGTATTGACTTACTTCATAGTGAATGGAAAAAAAATTAAAACTATTATTTCAAATGTTTTCTTTGTTAAAGAAATGGATAAGAATCTAATTAGTTTTGCAAAAGTTATTGATAATAATAAAATAGTTTCAATAGGTAAAACTTCGAAAATTTATAATGGCTATGGGAACTTAGTTGGAATCGCATTCAAAGAGAACGGTCTTTATAAAATTAGTAGTCTTATTGAAAAGGAAAAATCTTATGCAGGTAATATTGAGAAAATGACGTTGAAAGAAAAATATCATAGACTATTGGGGCATGTTAATTTTCAATATTTAGATAAAATGTGCAAGCATAAATTAGTGGAAGGATTGCCTAATGAATTTGGAAAAGTGTATTTAAAATGTGGAACATGTATTCAAAATAAAATGCACAATTTGAGATTTGATAATAACAGACATCGTGCGAATGAAATCTTAGAATTGATTCATACTGATTTAAATGGGCCTCATGCAACAACAGGCTATGACGGGTCAAAATATTTTTTATCATTTATTGATGATTTTAGTAAGTGTGCAATTGTTTATCCGATAAAGAGTAAGAGTGAAGTAGTAGATTGCTTTATTGAATATTTAAATAAAGTAGAGAATTTGACCGGGAAAAGAGTAAAAAGATTAAGGTGTGACAATGGTACAGAATATATTAATAATGAAATGTTTAATTTGATTAAGAATAAAGTGATTTTCATGGAACCGTGTCCACCATATACACATGAATTAACTGGAACGGCTGAACGTTATAACAGATCGATTATGAATTCAGCTCGATGCTTGTTATCTGATTCTAAAGTTCAACAAAAATACTGGCCAGAAGTAATTAAAGCAGCAGCTTACTTGAGAAATAGAACAGTTGCAAAAACGATTGAAAATAAAACACCGTTTGAAATTTTGTTTGGAATTAAGCCGAATATTAGAAATTTGAAATTATACGGTAGTAACGTATTCATTAGAGTGCCAGAAGTTAAGAGAAATTCCAAATGGGATAGAAAAGCCGATATAGGAATACTTGTAGGATATGAAAATAATGGGTATAGGGTTTTGATAAACAATAAAGTTATATTAACTAGACACGTGGAAATTGTTGAAGATAATGAAAATTTGATAGGATCAGGGACTTCGAAAGATAATGACGATATATCTGAAATTGTATTGGATAAAAACTATATTTCGAATGAAATTGAAAATGAAAAATTTATTGAAAGCGAGAATAGTTCTCAATGAGAATTGAGGAGATCAAATAGAGATATGAAGAAGCCAGATAGGTACGGAAATGCTATTGATTCCAATCATATTTATGTAAACGTAGTAAGCGCAGACAGCCCAACAACTTATGAGGAATCTATCCAAAGTAACGATTATGATTTATGGAAAGAAGCGATGGATAGAGAAATGAATTGTTTAAGGAAAAACAAAACGTGGGAATTGGTCGAGAAACCGAAAATACGAAAATATTAGATCTTAAATGAGTATATACAAATAAGTATGACGGTAGAAAGAAAGCAAGATTAGTTGTGAGAGGATTTCAGCAGAGAGAAATACTTGAGGATATTTATTCGCCAGTTGCTAAGATTGAAACATTAAAATTATTGTTAGCATATTGTGTACAATTTGGATTAATTATTATGCAAATGGATGTAGAGACGGCTTTTTTGAACGGAATCGTTAAATCAGAAGATTACGTTAAACAACCAAAGGGTTATGATGATGGAACAGGAAAAGTATGCAAGCTTATAAAAGCATTGTATGGATTGAGAGAAAGTCCGAGAGCTTGGTATGAATGTTTTGATGAGTTCATAACTAAATTAGGTTTTCAGAGAAGTGAAATTGATTATTGTCTTTATATGTTATATCTTGGAGAGGAGATAATATTTTTGATTCTATTTGTTGATGATTTACTGATATGTGATAAAGATGGAAAACGGATTGACGAAATAAAAAATAAACTATCACAGAGATTTGCAATGAAGGATCTTGGGGAAATTAAAACTTATTTAGGAATAAACATTGAATATGATCATGAGAAATGTAAAATGACACTTAATCAAAGTGACTATATAGAGTCTCTAGCTAGGAAGTATAATTTGGAAAATGCGAAATTGTATGCTACGCCTATGGAGCAAAATTTAAGTTTGGAACCCGCGCAGTCAGCCTCAGATGAAATCAAATATCGGAATTTAATTGGAGCTTTGTTATACATAAGTACGGGAACAAGATTAGACGTGAGTTACAGTGTCAATTATATGAGTAGATTCCAAAATAGTTACAATGAAACTCATTATAAATATACACTGGGAATTTTAAAATATTTGTACTTAACTAAAGATTTGAGTTTAACGTACAAAAAGAATTTAAATAATGATATAACAGATTCCTTTGTTGATGCTGACTGGGCAGGAGATAAATTTGATAGAAAATCAACTACAGGTTACGTAATACGATTTTTCGGAAATGTAATTTATTGGAAATCAAAAAAACAAAGCAGTGTGACGAAATCGTCAACAGCTGCAGAGTATGTAGCTCTTTCTGAATGTGTGAGCGAAATCAAAGTTCTCGTGAAATTATTGAATGAATTCAGAATTGAGTTTGAAAAACCGATAAATATATATGAAGATAACTCAGGAGCTGTTGCTATTGCAAAGTTTGGAAATTTAACAAAGATTTCGAAACATATAGAAATACACTATCATTTTGTAAATGAGTGCTATGAGGATGGAATAATAAGAATTATTAAAATTGAATCTGAATTGAATTTAGCAGATATTTTTACAAAAGCACTTGGTCGAGTTAAATTTGAAAAGTTCAGAAATTCTTTGAATATTGTTTAGATTTTAAACAGAATCTTATTGGATATTGTGGCAAGAAATTAAGGAGGTGTGTTGGAATATGAGTAATTTCTTTTATATAATAATTTCACGAATGCAACGCGCAATGGTGTCGCGTGTTTGGTCGCGGTGTTTCGCTAAAATCGAACTGTGTGACGTTAGGCAGTGCGAGCGTGTTTAAACAAAATATAGTTGGATAGTAGTCACCATAGAAATAGTGTAAATAATTTATTATAACATATTGTACAGAAATAAAAAGTTGTCCTGAGTTGATCCTGTCTAAAATTAATTTAACATTCGACAAACAAACGGAATTGATGTAGAGGAAAATCAAATGAGTGACAATTTTGAATACTTAGAAGGAAAAAGTGTATCGTGGGCTCTTTCAACATCGAAAAACGAGTTAGTGGAATTTTTGAAAATCTTCAAAATCGATGATGTATTAAGATTTGTGTTGGTGTTCATCTCGTCCACCCGTCGACTATTGTCTACGCTCGTACCGAAGTGGTTAAATATTATATTGTCCTATACATCATATTATTAAAAGATTTCATGGTAATATATCGCTAGAAACAACCCAGAAATTTAGAAACACAACTCTCAAGTAAGGTTCTTATCAAATTTATAGGCCTTCAAAGACTTAAAGAAGCATTTGGAAGATCTGATTAAAGCATACAACTACATGTTAAGTTAACGATAACATCATTTTTTGACCAAATAAATAATTTTTAGATTTGCTTGTCTCTTTTCATTATAATATATACATATATATATATATAATATATTACCTTCATTGTTTGTATTATGATACACAAAACTTTTTTATTTAATAAAATCGAGACATTACATAGATAGAAAACAATTTATCATAGTATATAACATTAAAATGTTTTTATAATCCTTCAAATAGCAGAATCTACAGTTCCCTAATTCTAATAGCTCTCCTCTCTCAGATATAGTGTAAAATAAACACTTAGGCAAATATAGAAAAAAAGTGCGCACAATGTAATAACAAGTCTTTATCTTAATAAAAATGTTTCAACCTCATGCAACATTGGAATAATGTTAAATGATTATTGTATAATGCGAAATACACCTTCCACATTTCTACCAGAAGGTGAATTCTATTTGCAAGCACCCTGTATTTTATTGACAACTTCAGAAAGGAAAAAAAATTTTTTATGATGCAACGAAATAAGTTTCTGCCAATGTAAATTCATATAATTCCACTTAGCTTGTAAAATTACTAAAACTACCATAGTATCGCGAAATTATCGTCCTCGTAAAATCATTTCCACATTTGCAACATTCGGAAGATTTCTGTACGAGAAACGCGCAATGAACTTCGGAAATTCGGATAAAAAGTCGTAGGAGATGCAAAACATCAGTAAACTTTTGTCATGTAAACGATCCTATTACATGAACTGCTTCGTCTCCCTGCTGGTTTTGATAAATGGAATTCTACTGTTCCTGATACAATTCCCGTGTTACTAGCTCATCGTGGGCAAGCTATACAAAACAGTTGACGCTCTGCCACAAACTCGAATTTACCCCGAAATCGTTTCATGTATATCTCAGTCTCTTCTATTCTAACCAGTAGCGAAACATAGAAATAAGGGTAATGGAATTTTCACACAATACGACCGTCAGTTTTCCAATATTAAATTGCATTTATTCTGCTTCAGATCAAATTTTCATTTATTTCACTAAGATTATTTTAACGCGTTTTAATATATAAAAATTATTTTCTAGTAATAATAAATTAAATTTTACGTATACGATAATTATAAATCAAGTATTATTTATGGAATAACTGTAAATTTAATTAAATTTATAGTTATTTCTTTTTTGTACGAATATCTTTATGCGAGTCACGTTAACTGAATGAATATTAATGACTTCCTGGGTTCATCACGCGCTATTTGTTGGGTAACTTCAATAGATTGTGTGTTTTATTATTGTTGAGATTGTATTTTAAAGTATAATCTATTTTACATTTTTCGCGGTGTAAATGAAATTTCGATTAGGTTATGTTTTACAATTGTTTGATTAATAAAAGATGGTATATTGCATGTTCCATGGATATACGTCATATCTTTGTTCAGAAGTTTGACCTAGTGTAATTCATGATAACAACTTAATCTCTCTGTTCCGAGACACGTATAGTTCTATAGTTCTTGCCAGGTGTTTTCATATTCTCGCTTCGTAGCTTGCAGTCTATATTATCTTCCATGGTTGCCTGTCATTGCAATCTGATATTCCTATTTTGCTATTCGCTTCGTATAACAACGTCGAACAACTGTTAATGAATATTTGCTCATTCCCATTCGAGACTCTTTCAATGAATTTATGATTGCTTTAATGCATCATTCATTATATGCAGAGATAGGTTCTACGACTGCAGCTTTGGCAACTATCGCCTTCCGAGTGTTTCATATGTCAGCGAAGGTTATCCAGATTAGAAATTACCTAATCTAGCTGAAGGTACAATACTATGCACCCACATTCCCCAATAATGTTTGCAATCTGGTATTTACATTAAACAATGCAACCATCAGATCATTTTAAATGACTAAAATTTTTAATTTCTCTGTTATTGGAAGTGTGCATCTAATTTTGGTAAAGTTTATGTTGGATTTTGACATTTACATCAATCGTACATCATATATATTTATTTATATTGATTGTATCATTCTAGCACTTTGCATTCAAAGACTTTTTACCTATAAAGCAATTCAAAGCTTTTCTTATATCTTTAAAAGCTCTACGATGATTTCTATTTTACAATAAGAAAGGAAAAATATTACCTGCTTTTATTAAACTAAGCAATGAGACGTGACTCACCATGGTTCTGTGCGTTATATCAATTTTATTTCTTTATTTATACTGTCTTCACAAATATGGAAATATTAGACCTTCCTTTTTTTTTTTTTTTTTTCTTGAAAATCTAGCGTATCTAATTAAATTTGGCTTACCACGACGTCTTGACTTTACATACTTGTACGTACAAAATTATTGAAAGCTGAAATGAACGCGAAATTATTTGGAAATGTTTAAAAATTCGGAATCTTTCTTGTAATATTTAAACGCTTATACCGCAAGTCTAATATTCATTACTTCCTGCTGAAATCCGTAACAATATACATACCCAAAATGCGGATGAAGCTTTAATCCATCGTAACAATTTATTTAATTCAGTCGCTGGATCGAATTGCATCGCGTTCGTAGACACGAAGAAGTAGCTTATTGAAATAGCTTTTGAGTGAAAAAAAGGAGGAACGTGCAACATTGATTCGGTGGACGGGATCGAACATACCAAACAATACGATCGTTACAATTGTTCTGAAACTTTTCATACACGGTAAAATTGCAGTTACTCCAACGAAATTTGAGTTATTGTCCCGTCGAACTGGTCGGGAACTCCTATTATCGAAATTATTGCTCAGTGTTACTCCGGTCATATGAATATCTGCAACTGCAAAAATGTAAACACCGGATCGATAGATTACCCTATCCGGTATAACTTTATTTCTCACCGTTATATACATACTTCAATTACGAAATTAAATTTTGTCCTACAACGTATGGTAATGGTGGAAAGAAATCTTGCTATACACACTTCGGAGAAATTAAAACTGTTATTAAATAATATAATTTTCTCGGTGATTATAGTTATAAGTACAAGGCGTGTGTTCAATGATCGAAGACTATAGTCGTGGTTAATATCGAAAGAATTAAGAAACAAGTATAATTACAAATATAAACATTAGAATTGCCAAAGTCAAAATGACTGATTTCGGATATTTTATACGTGACATTTGATATTTACAACCAATCGCAACACCTTCTCCATCGCCGAAATAAGTCTTTTCGCTTCTCCAACGTTGAGAGAAGATTTTTTCGCTGATGTCCAAAAAGTTCTGTTAGTAAGACGACGATAAACCTTATGAAATTTATTTCCTGTAACAACCGTCGATTAGCACGTTTGCAAATAGCGATTTCCTCGCTTCTCCAACGCTGAGAGAAATTTTCTTCTCTCCTCCAATGCTAAGTAAGTTGAAGTAAAGAAATTCAGATGTCCATAGATCTCTGTTCGGCATGACGACGATAAACCTTATGAGATTTGTTTCGACATATGAAACATTTAAAAAATAGCTTGTTGAAATCGCGTGAACGTCAACCGGAAACAGAATTCGAGATGACACGAATTCGCGTTAGCAGCTGCACAGAAAGAGAATCGTAAATGACGTGAATTCGAGTCAGTGGCAGCTAGAAAAAGGATGATGAATGACACGAATCGATGCCAGTAGTTGCGAATCTGTTAACCGGTCTCGATAGGCTAGATTATTAGGGCTTTTGGTTATTGTTCATTAACAATACGCATTCTGTTCGTTGATAATAAGCACTTACACGGTGTGTACACAAATTATACGCAGTGGAACCTAGTTTATCTGGCTGAAACGGCACCTGCACTGATTCGCACCGCTGAAAATCCAAATTATCCGGAAAAATGATTAACGATCCGGATAATGTAATTTAACAACGTAAATTTTATATACACGCACATGCGCGTTTGTATTATTTTTACATGTACACGCGGCAAATGCAATGTTGAGTCAGCTGCAAACACGATACCAAGCAACGAATTCTCCTAAATATTTTGGTCCCATCTCTGCTTGAAATTTATTACCAGTTCAATGATTGTGCTCCTCGAAGAAGCTGCGATCGAATCCAATCAAGCTATCGATTCTTTTTATCCTGAAAAGAGATATCATTCCATGGGAAGGATATCGTGCCGTATAAAAATTGTACGATGATCGAAGATAAATATCGCGACTTAAACCCTACCATTCTACTCAATTATATTGCCAGCGACATTACACAACCTCCTCATGCATGTATATCTATGCATATCTTCCAAAGCAATAAAATGAAATATCTGTGGTTATAAGCTAAAACGTTGCATGTCGTAATATCAGAAAACTCTGGGTCATTTGTCGCCGAACAGACGATTTATGGAAAGAAATTAGAAAAAATAGAAATTAAAATTAGAAGTTCAAGAAGATTATGTAATTTAACCAGATGTATTGACAAGAAAAATTAATGCCTGGAATACTAAATTGCTATATTCCAAAAACGTAATGGAATATAAATTAAAAGTAAAATGTTAAATAATACTTCGCAACATTTCGGTGCGTTATATTTCGTTTTATTGACAGAACCATCGTATGTATATTAATTTCATTTTAAAAATTCAAAGTATTATGAAATAGCGTACAGAAATTGCAATATCTGTGATACATATAGAAGAATGTAATGTTTACGACATTATGGAAGATGGAAAAGATACTTTTAGACAGAGGCATGAAGTTGCTAGATAGAGCTGTTGTTAACCGAGGATCGCTCACGTTTTTCTAAACAGGATCATATACTTTTAATACGTTGATCGACGTAGTTCATCGATCTCTATAAGGAAGTATCAATCTATGTATGACAGGAGATCGGTAGCGTAGGAAATATTTTAATTTAAACGCTGTTAAATAATTAAACGCGTTTTGTAAAATACCAGGTGAACAAAATGTTTCGTATTTGGTACTAAATTTCTTTTTAATATGATAATAAACACAAAATAATGTAACGTTAAAAAAAGTATAAGAAAAATAATAATATAATAATAGAATTACAGTGAGATGCTAAAATAAAATAATTGTAGTAGATAATTCGTGTTTGATTTTTATATATGTTTGTCTGAAAAATTGAGTTAGAATTTTTGCCGAAAAAATCTTCCTGTTGTTGCTCCCCTATAAGAATAAAAGCTTTTGTGCACAAAGGGTTAATACCGCTCGAACTAAAAATATGTTTTAAACTCCAATATTTCGGTGTTTTAAAATTCTATACGCTTGTGCTTCTATACTAGCAATGCTTGTGCTTCAAAAGTTTCGATACGTACTATTTTGTCAGGGAATTTTTCTATTCCTTGGAGCATGTTAGAGCAAAACCGTGTCGCAAGAATGACGTGTTGAACGTGAAGCCCTCCGAATTCTTCGATTGTGTTAGAGTAAATCCGTATTGCCAGAGTACCGTGTTGCACGAAGCGTGTCTTAAATTTATCTCATTATAGGAACAATACCAAAGCAAATTACGCCAAAAGGCATTAGCGTGTGTAAATACATTAATACTTCTTTGCAATAAAGAATATATAAATCAAAATATTTTTAAAATAAATTTGTCGATAAATTTATATAGATTCCTCGACATAAATCGAAACACGATTTTTTATTCTTGAGACTATTAAATTTTTATTTAACACGTTATCTTATAAAAACAGTAAATTACCCCTCGAAATCATTTAATTCTGGTTTAAATCATATCGTCGTACAACGTGTAATTTTTGAATTATTTATAAACTATATATATTTATAAACTCACACCTTCGGGTCTTATTATTGGGTTGTTCGGAAAGTCATTTCGTTTTTTCTTTCTTTTTATGATGTTGAGGTGTAAAGTTGGCGGTGAAACAATCCAATTAGCGCCTGTTGGAACAAAACGAAATGACTTTCCGAACAACCTTATATTTCGTCGCGGGGTCGGCAGCCCAGCTGCCGCTGTCTTCTTTGCCTTGCGGCCCACCACCTTGAACCACTCCACGGCAGGTGGAGGAGTCGTTGTCCCGGTAGGGGCCTGCATGGTCGTTGGTGCAGCCGCCTTTGGTGCAGCCGCAGCCTTGGTTGCCGGCATTACTTCCTAGTTTACATTATGTCAATTTATCATCGGTTTGTTGCGATATTGATTTAGATATTTAAACGAATCGTTATCGTAGGTAAATTGAGAGATAATAGGTGTAGGGATATTATAGCGAATCGAGATATTATTTCATTCTAGATGTTTATTATACCTATTTTTACAGACACCCGTCAGATTTACGGATAAAGAAAACCACATATTTTCTGTAAAAAAAGAAGAAAAAAAGCAAACGGTGAGTTTAATTTGAAAAAAATCGCAATGTTAACAGACTTAATTAAGTTAATTAAGTCTCTAAATTAAATTAATATCGTATAATTGGAGCAGTCCATCCGTCAAATTCACGAGTCCCGTGAAACCTAGTGTTAAGCTAAAGTGAGACTATACTAAAGAACAACTAAGGGATTTTAAATCGTGGTAGAAGTCGATTACCTTCGAAAGTCGCAACAATAACAAAATACTATGGTCCCTATGCCCATGATTTTAATATTTTGGTTGACTCACGAAATAACAATCTATGATTTTTCAGAGAAATTACGGAGAAGTAACTGCGAAAGGCTAGATTTGCTAATTTTTTAACAAACATTTTTCTCTCAAAATGTTCTAGTAGGATATAGTTTATTGCGTGACAAACGGGCTAAGCAAACTGACGAAATTAAAATTACGATGTTAAATAATCTGAATTATTTATTGGGAAACATTTCCCGATAAAAATTATTCGATACGAAGAAACTCTTTTTACCGTTGATGAGATATGAAGGACGTATTGTTTCGCCGTCCATCATGCCCTTTTGTAGCTCAGGATAACTCAAGATCAGTCGAGATTATGCAAGGCAGATTGCGTGATATATCTTTCTTATATCTTTATCTTATACGTCATACCTTTTAATCGTATTACCGGTGATACCCAATTGCTCTTTTAAAAGCAACAGGATTTATGGAAGCATACGCTGCGCTAATTTGCCGTTATACATTTTAGGGCATCCTTGGTGACTGCTTTTATGTATTGGCTGTTTAGTATTTCTTACTAGAAGAGATTTAGGGAATTATGTCTGACAAAGCTGGCCATGATGAAGAATGCCTTCCTTTCCAGTTCACCGATTTTGAGAATTATTTTTTTATAAAGAACTTATGCCACACGGTATTATTCTCTTTGAACAATTGCAACAAAAAGAAAAGTAAGGTATTAAGTAATTTCAACTACGTTAATATTGTCAGAGAATAACGAAGAAAGCAGTGTATATTAATAAGAATGGGTGTATTGACACGCAAAGAACGTGCAAAAGACTTTAATTAATAAAGTAACCACGGAGGATAAGATACAACGAATATCAGAGGTAAAATGACAAATCTAAACATTCGCATTTATACGCCACGATATTAGGATCAAAGTTTCGGTACCAGTAAACACTAAGTTGCTCGAGAACAATGTACAACGATGTGTAAACTAACTATTCCGCCATAATTATTTGTCGCTGCACATTTTGCAAACACGCACGTTTTCAACGCCCTAGCGATTTAGGTATCGTAAACCTAAAAGCGTAACACTTGGGTCTATCCCTTGTGTATCTTCCTGCAGCAGACAATCCGTGCGAAATGACTATTCGCAATAATAAATCATTCGCTAACCATCGTGTAACATTCTCGAATAACTCTAAGTATTAATTAACTTAATTAATATTAATACGTATCATTGCAGTGTAACGAGGCTTCGTTATTACAAGATATTTATAAAACAAGTTTCAATAATGGAAAATACGTCTACTGAAAAGAAACGCGTGTCTTTTACCAACTTTTTTTATCCCTTTATTAAAACGATAAAGAAATACGATAAACATATTTTATTATAAGAGCTTTGCACGAATATCTTGCAATTAAATACATTTTGATACAACGTGTGTATTTAACGCTATGTTTACATATGTTTTTTTATGTACCTATCTTTATGGAGACCCGTAAAATTTACGGGTAAAGAAAACCACGTATTTTCTTTAAAAAGAAGACCACGAATTTAATTTAAAAACAGCTACAGTATTAACAAACTTAATATAAGCTGATTAAATCTGTTAATGTCCTGTAAATTTGGCGTTAAAGGTGAATAGTCTGTAATAATATTAAAGAAATTTCTCGAATTGATTTTTTCAGATTTCGAAAAGAGAACGATCATCCGCGAACAGGACAAGATGATGGTAGGAAAAATTTGACGTGGATATCGTATTGTCTGATTGTCAGCGAGTGCCATATACTATACTATATATATACTCGCCTCACATTTTATAGCGGATCCCCTGAAACTGACGTCTAGAAGGAAAATTATGCTGTGATAGTATCTGCATTGTGTCATTAAAATTCATCACAAAGTTCGATAGAAAGAAATTAAGCCACTTAGCGGAAGTTTAGCCAACTTCCGGAAACTACGTTACAGTTCCACGTTTGAAGCATAAGTCTACAAAAACCGAAGGTTTTTAAACAATAAGTTTAACGCGCAACTTAGGGTAACTAGTTATCGATGAATTCGTAAATTTTATTCGCAATACGAGTCGAGATATTATAAACGTTATATTTTTAGGTATTGATACGTATATAGCGTTGTTACACTGTATAGTAAATTTAGTCATATTTCATAAATATAAATATAATATATGTGAACTGTGTGTATATATTTTGCATACTTTATCAGACATTTTATATAACCTGATGTTTTCTATATTTATCACCTGATATTTTCGTTAAATAATCGATAACATTCCATAGCGTGATAATTATGATTTCTTCGTGATTCAAGGGCGACGATAATAAATCATTTATTTGTGACAAAATCGTGTACAACATCGTGCAGTAAATTAGAGGAAATTTCGCAATTAATCAAAGTATATTTATTTCCGGGAATAGTTTATTATTATCGTTGAAGGTATACAAACATTTTTAACCGGAACGGTGTACAGTTAATCACCCGAATTAAACTGAATTAGTGGAACTATAGATTGAATTTGTAGAAATCCGGCAGAAATCCGGCAATAAATTGAACGAAACATTTCAATTTCTACTAGACTTCGTTCGATAAAAGTTAATTTACCAAAAATTATATTGCGTATCACAAATATTACATTTGCGTGTTGTATATTCTCATAATTGCTTCTGTGGTTCATATTGCTTCAAGAAAAACTGATATTTGAGTAATCCTCGATAATCATACGCGATAATCTTCGTGTTTACGTGAACCATTTACTCTTAATATATCGTTTCATTCGTTTTTAGGGGAACTAAAATAAACAGAGAAATAACGTTTAATAACTTGTTCAGCAACTTTTGCTACGTTTAATTAATCAGATTCGTAATTTGAAAATGATTATCGAATGATTATCGAAATCTCAAATTCGTCTCCTCACAGATTCTCGGCGGGATAAAAGAAGATGAAACGTCACGGCCAATACTAATTAATCTACTAATTATAGTTTCATCCGGAATATCCAATCCTATTACTGCACGAAGGACAATCTTTTTTTTTGCGATACCACCGTGCTGTTTCTGCAATTTTTATATTTTTATGTTATGAAAGGCGCAAGAGTAGAATGTTGTATTTCAGGACAGATTTGAATAGATATAATAATTTTAAATCTTTGCACTCGAAAGGCGAGTCTCAGAAAGCATAACATTTTTAAGACCCTTATTAACTGACATATTAAATTTAAGATAATAGAACAATATGCGAAATATCGAGGTCAAATAATTTTATTAATTGTGTTATTTATCACGCGATTCTTTGTTTACCACTCGAAAACATAACGTTAGTTTTATAGCAGAAAATCTGTAAATTTCTACTCCTCTGTAGCTAAGAAATCGTCGTGTGCAAATTAATATGATATATCAAATTAAGAATTTCCTAACGATGCGTGGAATGTCGGAGTTATTCTCTTTTCAATTTCTATTTTTTATTTACCGTTTTAAAAATATCGTCAATTTTAAAGCAGAAGGTTTTAGAATTACTATTTCCTGCAACGAAAAAGATAGTAACTTTGAACTTCGATAGCTAGCGTTGCACATAATAAATGATGCATTAAGACAATAGTAGATTTATTCGAAGATACTGTAATTGAAATCAAGTAGACTATCGTTACAAAAAAGAAATATTTAAGCCGAATATCGAAACACTCGCAGTAAACAAAAGTACAAAAAATATAAGAGCAACTATAGAATTAGAACGAGAACAAGCATCGCAGAAGGCAGAATGTTTAATGTCCAGTAGCATGCAGCAATATTTTCGACGGAAATGAATTTTAGAAGGAAGAATATTTACATGATTTTTGTACGCTGTGAATTTTGAAATTCAATATCTCTTGATTACAATTTTTTCGAATTTGCTGAATGAATTTTGGCTATAATATTTCGTTACACGGAATTCGTTCCTACGAAAAAATCGTGGAAATATTTATAAAACAACAAAAAATATATACAAGTATAAATAAATAATAAATGTAAAAAATAGTATAAACTTTGAAAACCGAGGAGATAACGACTAATACGAAATGAATAAAGGGAAACATGGAAAGTTATATAGGATTGATAGAAATTCTGAAACTGATAGAAGTAAATGAAATAAATAAAAATTACGAATTTTCTATTTATTCAGGGGTAATTGGTAATTAATTTTCATCCGAGTGTGTCCTATTAAATGCGATGATAAATCTGCGTTGAGGTGGAGCTGTTTTTCAGTGACTGTTGCAAACAGTTGAAAATTTATAGATGACATGCCGACAGGGGAGAAATATGTAAATATTTAACGATAAAATTTACTATAGCCCGCTGGAAAAATGAACGTCCGGCGTCTATTTATTTTATGACGGGACAACATTGATAAATATACCGACATAATATAAGAAAATATATTCGTAAAAATAGAAGGAAATTACCGAATGAAAACAACATTGAATTATTACCATGGCAAACAGGAAATCCCGACATAGAATTGATCTCTATAGCATATGGCTGAAAACGTAGCTGAACAGTAGAACAACTACAAAACAAGCAAACGCGATTCACAATGTTAAACTCGAAATGTGAAAATATGTATTCCATAAGTAAATCGAAAGGACTTGAAAAAATCAGAAAAATCTCGAATTTCCAAATGCTTACTAATTTTGAATTTTTCAAATTTCAAAAAATCAAATAACAAATAATAAGCTAAACGAATTATTTCACGAAGTGACAAATAAATCATTGGATTAAAAATACATTAATTTACTTTTTATCTGAAAATATTTTTATCAAAATATCACAAAGAAAGATGAAATAATTTTGAATTAATAATATTTGAAAATTCTTTCGAACGTTCAGGTCTATTCTAAAACTTGTCAATGTATTTCCCACGACGAATATACATCCGATATAGGTAAAAGTGAGATACGACACATACCGTGACAATCTCGCACAAATCTCACCCCCAGGTTTCCCAATGTCGCTAACTTTGACATCTTCGTATTCTAATCGAAAATTGACACTGACTTCTATCGGAACTTAGCATCGTTATTCTAGACACTAAACGTTTGGTTAGTGATAGAAAGCAAAGTAAAACATTTGATAAAATATCTAAAACATTGCCACTTGTGTTTTATTATTCTTTTAGTATTTCTCATAATTCAAAATTCTAAAAAGCAGATTATTTCCTTCCACTCAGATTCCCACGAAATTTTTCATTGTGAGAACCGATATGAAACACCCTAGATATTTATATATAACCATTAAATTAACTATATACAATAGAATAGTATAATATGACTGAAAAAAGTAAATTCACGCGTGAAAAGAGAATGCAAGGAAACGCGATTGTCAACGACATTGAAATTCCACGGTATTACACGTGTATTTTATTCATAGTTACATACATCGACTACAATTTTATTTGAAATGTTTATGAACAGCAATGTGTTTAATATATTTAAAGTATTTAAAAAGGTAATTCGTTCGATATTTTCCGGAATATCGTCGCAATTTCTCTGATATTAACGAATTTTGTCCTGTTCCGAGTAAAAATTGCATATTTTCTGGAATTACCCTATCGATCTTAAATGTGCCTCCGATGCAATAGATTAATCGGTACCTAATTCAATCTCGCCTAATTCTTAAAATTACCTACGTACTACCAACTATCTACCTGCACCGAGTTTTACGTAACATCTCGTTTCGGAATAAAATTCCCTTGCGATAAAATAAAATAATAGACGTAATTAGACAAAACGCGATATCGAGGCACTGATTAACAGGAAAAATAAATCTGTAAGTAAGAAAAAGAAAGAAATTTTTTTAATAATATTTTTAAAATAAAACTCGCGACAGTAATATTCACAAAAATCAAAATTTTCGGATAAATTGCTAATATATAATATACCATCGTGATATGTATAAATTTAAACTATATTAATTATATTATATATCGCAATTCGATGAATTTAAAACATTTAACTATTATTTCATAATAATAAAATACTAACTTATACCACTATGATATAATTATTTATGCGTTATTTATGTTTATTCTATAATTATTTATTTATTCTTAGTCGTCAACAATATATATGCACGTTTAATGAACATATTAAATCGTAGTTGTATACGTAGATGAACTTGTAATTTTTTCGTATAATTATTTTATCGATGATTCAGGGTCCGAGTAACATTACGTCGAATTAACAACATAACATAGATGGTACTTTAGGGAAAGAAGGCAATTGTTATTTGGAATGTAAAATAACGACTGTACGTTGAATATAGACTGTCGATAAACAAAGCAATAAACTGAATAGCATAAATGAACGTTTCATCGCTCGATATCTCTGCCTTTGGAACTGGTTATAAATTACTTCAACGTCATATTTTCTGCTTCAATTGCAACGATGATTAATAATAATTAGTGTTTAAGTATTTTGTAAGTTAATTATTATTAGTTTAAGTAAGTAATTCACATTACGAAAATTGGTACTTCGGTAAATTTACATATGTACTTTCTGTCCAATCGCACATACATTTGTTTAAATGTTAGGCAATTAAGTTCTGATCCTTGTTTATACTTGTGCCTTATTTTAAAGTATTTTACAATTGAGAAAGGAGAAAGCCATTTCAAAGGAAAATTTTAATCGAGGTAAATATGGGCGCCAAAATTTTAAGTACCCCCCACCCCCCTTATTGGGAAAGTATCTAAAACAATAATTTGTTGCTATTGATTATTAATTAACTTTTCAATTGATTGCTAATTGTTCCAAATAAGGAAATTTTATTTGAACAACCATGCAATCAATTTTCTTTAACGGCAAGAAAATGTATAGATATAATAACTAAAAAATTAAAATCTATATTTAATTATCAATTTTTGTTAAAATTTGTGATTAAAACTTATTTTTATAATTCCTCTATTATTACATTTATGCAATAATTCCAGTTACGAATTAAATATTCCGTCCTTTTAATCTTTTTTAACAAATCTGAATTAGATTTAATAAAATTATTTGTTTAAACAAGGGTATTTTTAGCCCTTACTAAATATTTTATTATATAATTAAATAATATAACATGTTCTAAATCAATTATTGACTCATCAGTGGAATATATATGTAAATATTTATTTCATACTGTACTTTTTAAAGTATTATTTAATTTTTTTTATAACGAAATATTCTCTTTTTACCAAATATACATATGAGATTCTTGTATCTTACTAAAATTACTTATTAAGTAGAGTAAATTATAAATGTTAGATATAGAAGGTTTCCATATTATTTATATAATTCATTCAAATGTTTTTTCTTTTAATAAATATTGAGTACATCAAAATTTGTAAAGATATTTAAAAATGCATATAAATTACAATATACTTAAATATTATTTGTAAACTTCGAAAAATTATTAGTTTAGACAAAATAGAAATCTAATTCCCAATTAATGAATGTCTAAATTTGGATTTTTGCCGTTTAAAAATTTAATTTGATAATTTATTAATGTTAAAGATACAAGTGCCTGAAAACAAAATCTCTCCTGCCGTCAAAAAGAACCGTACCTGCCTAAGGAACAATTATTTATAATTTTAGCCAAGAAATCTAAGCATATGTATATTTGTATAAAAAGAAGAAAAAATGGTATTAAGAATCGTTTATAGTTATGGGGCGCGTCAGCCTCTAAAATCTGTAAAACAGATAGAAGTAAAAAAGGACTAATGTAAGTAGTGCGTCTGAATAGTGAATTAGTATATATAGTATTCTATTCGACGATTTTATTAATATTTTTACGTTTTATTTTTTTGTATTTTTACGTGTAAATAGTAAAACAATTTTAATAAATATATAAGTTAAATTACACTTACGTTTTTGTACTTAAATAGAAAAATAAATAGTAGTTACAAGAAAATAAGATGAAATTAATTGAAAATAAGGCTAACGATTAATAATATATTTCTTTAATTATCGTTAAAATACATAATTTTTTAATTATTTTATTCAGAAAGTAATAAGTATTATATATTATATATATATAATATATGTAACAAAAGTTTTATTTCTTTATACATTTATACTACATACATAGGATAATACACTTTTTGTAGTCAATGTAGAAAAATGTAGAAAAATTATTTCAGTTTTTAAAGCCAAACTAGAATAATAATTTAATAGAATATACTTCTTCAAGGCTTGTGTAATGACAATGCGAGGACAAAATCATTTTCACACGACACATTGTACATTTTATATATACAATAATTTTGAATTTCATTTACTAAATATCCTAAATGTTGTATGGCACAGTCCGAAGTTGTAAATTGCAGGAACTGCATTACTTTATGTAATTATTTAAAAACTATAACTTATTCATTTTCATATTTTGATTAATTATTACATAAAAGTACAAATAAATGCAATAAGTATTTCTCAATCTCATAATAAAAATTTAAAAAATGTTTTTTCTCTTCGAATATACATTTTAAATGTTCTTTGTTTATTTAATTCACACAGTTTATTACTTATTTTGATTTTATTCTCTTTAGAAATAATTTTCAATTCTTCTACCTATTTTTAATTTGTAATACAGAGTTTGATATGTTTTGGTTGTAAATATGATCTAATCTTAGTGTATCTTATACACTATAACATATGTGTACGTTTAGATTAGGACAATATTAAATACAAACCTAATAATAGTATTCATAAAATAAAAAAAAGCTAAAAATTATATACAACTTTTATACATTCATACAATATTTACAATATTTTATGATTAAATCGCTTACAAGTATATTATAAAGTTAAGAGGCACAATGGTATAAATTTTTTACAGAGATAATCATAATGTAACTTATTTAAATATATATAATAATTCAAACATATGTTGCAAATGATATTTTCAAATAGAAATTAAAGTTTTTTAATAAGACAAGAATTTCTATCTAAATCATTTTTATATACAAAATTTTAATCCTTCTTTGACATAAAGAATTTTTTCCTCGAAAATTAAAAAAAAAAGATAATTAACATTTAATTCATGAAATTTAATTATGGAACAATAAAATTGTTTTCTTAAATTATTTTATTTGATAATATAAATATATAAAAATTATTTAATATCTACTTTCTTCAATTTTGAATATTTTGGAAACAATATTTTTACTTCTCCATTTATAAAATATAAATGTCTTAACAAAATAAATTTTTATCGTTTAAAAAATTGTTAAAAACGTATCAAAAGATGTTATTTAAAAAAAAATAGGATATAAACAATTTTTAATAAATTTAAGGAACAGGTGATGGGGGTGGTGGCAGTGGACAGAAATATGTAGAAAATCGTGAGCTAGGTGATGGGGGACAGCTAATTCCTGCATCGCTTTGGTAAACATATTTTGGAGTTGCGGGGTGGAGGATATGGTTCACTTTCATATCGATATCTTGCTGGATAATTATTGTCTGACTCATGACAAACATCTGTACTACAAGGAGTTGGAGGTGGAGCCTGATTTATACTTCTGTAATGTCTATAAGGTTTATACCTAGATGCATTACGACTTGAACACCTGGTAGAATTGGCAGTTGTTGCTGGTCTTGGAGGAGGATTTAATGTTTCTTGTGGATACCCTCCTGTAGAACTCCCTCGAGTCGAACTCGATGCTCCTTAAATTAAAATTTTTATTAACATTAACATTATTAACAATTTATAAATATATTTATAAAGGCATTTTATTTCATTTTTATTAATAATTTATTACATAACACATATACTAGATTTTTATTATAGTTCCTTTTAAATATTTTTCTATCTGTATTCCATTCTTAATCCTTCCAGTGCCAAACAATAATCTTACTATTTGCACAATTAAAATAAATTTATAAAAGGTTATAAATGGTTGAATTCCTTTTCAGAAGCCTTATATGTATATTATTCGAGTACTATTATAAACATTTATAGTTATCTGGCTATTGCAAGTGTGAAATATTCATCACTCTACCGTATACACAGTGTTAGTATATAATAAACAGGTCTTAGTACATAACAACAGGAATATAACAAAAAATTGAATCCATAACCAATTTTTTCTGAATAGGAATTCAACCATTTATAACATTTTATAAATTTATTTTGAGACAGAATTCTTTTGCCATATAAATAGTAAGATGTTATCGCATATATAATGATATATCGTTGTTCAGCATTAAAAGAGTTAAACGGAAAATTTTTGTTTAAATACACTAAAACATATGATCACTTAATCTCACAAATGTTCCATTAGTCATAATAATAAATTTTGTAATTAATTATTATAATCACATATAATGTTACTAATTGGCTATTATTATCATAATTAAATTGCAGTTATATTATCAACTATGATAATTTCATTTTGAAATAAATAATAAGAATTGTTAACAAATTCGTATTAAGAACTTTTCTATAAAATTTTCTTCTGATCAAAGTATACCATTTATTTTTTATATAAGTGTATGATTAAAATTCTCAGAAAATACATAAAATGCTCCTAAGTCTACATTTTATCTCTCTGAAACATTATTACAGTAGAGATGAACACATACATGAATATAAATTGCTAGAAAGATAATCCAGATTCCATTATACTTATGTATCACTACAAAAAATGATTGATTTATTAATAATATTTTCCGATATAGTAAGGATTAGAACATTATTGTTATTAACTAATGATTTAATTAATTTGTAAGTTAATATCTTACCAGTAATATGACTGCAATCGTAACTTGATCCTATGCTACTTCCATTTAACATTGACATTCTTACAGTCTCTATTCCAATTTTCAAATTTTTTCTACAATTTTGTTGTGCGAACATCGGTTCTGCTGATCTTGCTGGTTTTGATGATAATGGATCTCCAGCTGAGTCATGTAAAATATTCGGTAATTCTTCATTATTTATGAACTTTCTTCTACAATAATAAAATCCAAAAACAATGGCAACAATGGCTGTAATTAATCCAACAGGTACAATAATAGCGTAAGTGATTTTTTCAGATTCTAGCAAATTATTTTCTTGTCGAGGATTATTTGCAGGCGTACACGCAGATGCAAGTTCGTCACTTCCATCAGCATAATGTTCCCAACCATCACAGAGGTTAAATTGATCGCGATTACAGGCTGGACAACCTGATTCATCAGTTCCACAGGCTGGTGCAGCTCTACAAGTTTTTTTCATCATTAGATAGAGTCGAGGATTTTGGACAAGAACATCTAAAAAATAATATTTTTTTAATGTACTTTTTTAAATATAAAATTTGTTATATTATTTATTCTCCATTCCAAGTTTTATTCTTACCTAGATGAGCTGGTCCCTATACAAAAATGTGAACATCCTCCATGATCGCGAAAAGGACTACAAACGTGTGTTTTCATTACATCATCTTGTGGAGTATTAACAGTAATTAAATCTGTAAATACTTTATTCATAATTGTTTTTCTTCCATTTCCAGACTTATTAATATGTTCTGAACTTGATGTTTCTCTATCAAACCAATAAATAAAGTCAGAAAAGACAGATAAATAAACAGTTGGTCCCTGTCCAATGGGAGAAACTAAAATTCTTCTGTTACTTCCATCAAAATCAGCACATTCAATCTGATGTCCATGTGTCCCATATCCAACATTTGAAATTGCATCTACTGCGATGTTTGTTGGTTGTTCAAGATCAGTTGCTATCACGACTCTTTCTTTTCCATCCATTTTACTGCGCATTACCCTCATTTTCCTTCCAATATCTGTCTAAAAAATAATCTTTTTCCTGAATGTATTGCAATATTTCTTGGTTTCTCTCCATCACCTTTGACAACAACACCTAAAGCAGAACCATTATCATGTTTTGTAACATTGATTGCATCATTCATGGCCCATGACCAAAGCAGCAGTCTTCCTAATATATCTAAAGCAAGATCCACTGGATGTTCAGAATTTCCAGAAATCATTATACTGGAGTGTGTTTTATTATCTAAAGTTCTTCTAATAATGTTCGTCCATCTATCCAATAAATGTGTTAAGTTACAGGATCAAATTCTATAGATCGTACACGTTTTAAACCTTGAATTCGGAGAACTACATCTGGGTAGTCATTTGTATCAGGAAGAAAGCGATGCACTGCATTGCGTAAACTGTATATCATAAAATTTTTCGGTGCTGCAAGAAAAGCAATAAACTATTAATAAATAAATTGATTAATGTATGCGCATTATACATATTATAATGTGATACACAAATATAGATACGCAAGTAAATTAATTAATAATTAGTTGAAAATATTGAATTTGTAAACTATTAATATATGAAGTAAAGCAGGTTAAGTAACATTTTGCATATTTATATTACTTTTGAAAATAAAGATAAATAACATTAAGTGAACATAAATTATAATAGAAATAAGGCTTCTCTAGAATATTTACTTGACATTTTTTCATGCACTGAATAATATAGATAGAACATACTCATTAAAATAATAAGTTCAAGAAAAGTTACTACATTTACTCCTTACTTCTTAGAAAGCTTTTACTATGAATATGTTCTTATATTTTCAAACAACACAAACATTAATATACTGTCATTAATTTATTTTAGACTGTCTACATCTTTATACAAGATGTAGTACTTAATGTAATTATATCCAAGTAGTATATGATATTTAAGAGTATAAATTTTTTAATTTCAATATTACTTGATATAGTGTTGGATTTAACACAAAGTTTAATATAAGGATAAAATGATAGGACACAATAAAAATGTAGCTACGATACCAGTACAAAACTATTATTAATCACAAAATTCTATTGTTTTTAAAATATTTTGTGAATATAACAGATTTATTTAATTATTTATAATATTATTAATTAAATTATTTAATAATACAAACATAAGCAACAGATATTATATATAACAAATATATTTGTCTTAGATGTTATATTTGAAATAGCACAGGTAATAATAGAACATTGCTTCATATTTTAACAGTTTCTCGTACAATGTATACTTTCATGTATCTTCTAACCTAACCTAACCTAAAATGAAATATATAAAAAATTTCCAAATGACTGTATAACATCCTTTATGGACCTGTATCATGACCAGTAAAATGATTGAAATCAACATCCGTAAATTACTTCTTATTCCTCATTTTTTTAAAATGCTCTTCTTTTTTATCAAATCTACTAGACTTAACTCCTTGTACATTATAGTTCATTACTGAAAGTTCACCTTACTACGAGCATAATAAATCAAAAACTGAATTTGCTATGGGATAGAACGTTATATCTACGTAAATTGAAAGTCAATTAATGCGATGATCTATCAAACCTAACACAGTATCTAAATCAAGATACATGATATAAACAATGAAATATATAAGAAATTTAATAATCCGTACATGTACGTCACACAAGACATCAGCACAAGAGGGTAATCTTAAATATAACTGAGAAGTTTAAGGTACATTGGCTTAATTAAACGTTTATAAAATTGGAATACAATACATTAAATTTAAGTATACTAACCAATACAAGTTTTATTATCCTCTGCTAGATTATAATGAGTAGGACATTCACATTTAAAAGAATTGGATATGCTTTCATTTTCTCCGGTAAAGCTATACAAAGATGACTGCAATTTCCATTTTCAGTAAAATCCTCAATTAATGTTTTAATTAGAATTAATTATGTTTTAATTCAATTAAGATCGAACTTTATGATAAATGATGACCAGCAAACTATTAATTAATATGTTCATGTACTATTTTACCTGTATTCCAGTCTGTCCAGTAAATATAATCTTGATATTGAGTAATACTAAATGGATACACAATATTTTGTGTTATAATTGCTTCTCGTTTTCTTATATGTAAATCAAAGCTATCAATAGCTGGAGTATATAAATCTACCCAATATAATTTTCGTGCTGAATGGTCAATTGTTAAACTATTTGCTTTTCCAATATTGGAAAGTATTACCTCACGATGAGTACCATCTAAGTATGATCTTTCTATACTTCCTGAATTCCCCCATTCTGTCCAGTACATATGACTAGAGAAATATTGCAGTATTAAAAATTTAGTGAACTAAAAGGTATTTTATTTTATTCATACTTAACACTATTCTATATATAACTGCTGGATAAGATTTCCTAATCATTTCTATTACTTTTATTTTTTATGATCATGTTTCGTATGATTGGTTGTCAACAGATTGAACTGAACAGAATTGTTTCTCATTCTTGATGAATTATAATTTAATCAAAATTTTTATTTTTGTTTTTCTTATACGATCTGTATACTGCTTTATTGTTCTATATTACTAAAATTTCCGCAATAAAAATAAGTTTAAACATTACACAATTTTTAATATTATTAGTTACATATATGCGAAAATTTGTAATTATATTTATTCTAATACTGCCTTTTATTTAGAATTAGAGTTAAACTAAAACAATTGTTATTGTCTTAAACATAAGATTCAGTAAAAAGACAACAAATATAATTACCCTCTGTTAGGATCAAGAGCCAAACATCTAGGTTCAACAATGTTACTCCAAACAAGAACTTTCCGACTACATCCTTCTAACCGAACCATTTCTACTCTTCGAGTCCCTGTATTACTCCAGTACAAATTATGAGCAATCCAATCTATTGCTAATCCTTCAGGTGCTTCTAAACCGAGACCAACAACACTTTCGATGTCAGATCCATTTATGAAAGCTATTGTAATTGTTTTTAATTTAACATCCATCCAATAAATGCGATTGTCCGCTATATTAAAATCTAAGGCTCTGCCAGGGATAAAATATACTAATAATAATAAATATTTATATACAATTTTTATATAAGAAATTTAAACACAGGCATGTGATATTAATAAAATAATGTGAAATATAAAATTAATAATTTGTTCCACACAATATAGATTTTACCTTGCATCTTTAACACCAATTAGTGGAATAATATTATCATTATTTGTATTTTCAATGCTAATTCTACCAATATTTTCTTTTCTTACAAGTAACATAAATGCATCTGGGACGACACAAGTCTTTTTATCTTTAGTTAACTCGTATCCAATTTGATATGCACAAACATATTTGTTACCTGGTCGATTTAAACACAAATGACTACAACCCACCCTTACTTTTAACACAAGGGTTTGTACCATTAACTTCTCTAAATGCACTGCTTTTAAACCCATAACATTTGGAACTTGATCAACAATAACTTCTCTTTCACCACCTGTAAGTTTATGAGCTCTATCCACACTGCGCCTCTGCCAGTCTGTCCAGTATAGGTAATCTCCTAACAAACTTAATCCAATAACATGTGGAAGATTATCTGTATTTACTTCTCTTCTATCTGCGCCATCCATGTTACATACTTCAATCTTATCTGTTTTTGCATCACACCAATAAATTTTCCATCGAGCAAGATCTAAAGCAATTCCATTCAGTCAAGCAATATTTTTGGTTACTAAAAGAATACGTTGTGTTCCATCGAGATTACTTCGTTCTATTTTTGGACGCTTTTCATTCCGATCTGTCCAAAACATCCAACCTTATTCTGGAGCCAAGGCAATTGCTCTAGGTTCAATTAAGTCTTCATTTATTAACACTTTTCTACTTGTACCATTTAATCGGGCTACATCAATTCGATCTGTTCCTCTATCAGTCCAATAAAGATTTCATGCTAACCAGTCAACAACAATACCTCCTGGATTTTCCACCTGTGTTGTTATGATATTTTCTTGATTAGAACCATCGAGAGAGGCTCTACGAATTACACGAGCTTTTTCATCTGTCCAATAGAGCATTTCTTGCACAGGATCAAAGTCTATTGCTATTGCGTGTTTAATTCTTAATTTCATTAAAAAATTATAGTACATATAAATTTCTTAAAAAAAAATAAAAAAGAAACAAATTGATATGATAGATATTAAAGAGTACCTGTTAATGGCAGCACAAAGTTAGTATAATCTGGTGAATCCAAAGAAATTTGACAAATTTCATTTCTTTGAACTATTAATAATAATTCTTCAGGTCCTTCTGCACAAGTGAAATTATCCACTAATTTAACACCTGTAGGACATGCACAGCTGTATCCAGGTTCTGTCATACTTAAAAGACACAGATGCGAACAATTTCCATTATTTTTTTCATAAGGGTGAGTTCCATATGGCTGTCTCCTAATGTCCCATACTTCTATGTCACCAGGTATATATTGTCCATGTAATAATTCTCTAGGATGTGCTTGATTTTGTCGAACATCATACGAATATGCACACCATGTTTTCCAATCAGTCCAATATAATCTATGATCAAAGAATGTTACTGCAAATGGATAGTCTAATCCTTGTTCTATTACTTTTCTTCTATTTTTCCCATAATAATCCATCACTGCAATAAATTTAAGTCTTCCATCTACCCAATAAGTCAACTCATTTTCATAATCCACTGTTAAAACCGTTTGGACAAAATATATCATCAGAAATAATCACTTCCCTTGACAATGGACCTCAATTCATTGCAGCTTTTCCTCTTTAGGTACATCACCACCCCAATCAGTCCAGCATAATATACTTCTCATTGGGACTAGGGCAATAGCTCTTGGCTGATATATATCTGTCCAAAAAAGAACTTTTCTGTGACGTCCATCAATGCTAGTCACTTCTATTCTATTTTTCTCACTATCTGCCCAATATAATTTTCCTGTATACCAATCACAAGCCAAACCGTCAGGAAAAATTAAACTGGAATTTACCAAAACTATTCCTTCACCAGTGTGGGTGCCATTTGTTTGAATACACTGAAATATTTCTAATCCACTGCCTGACCAACATACTAACTCACACTCAAAATAAAAATCTAGTGCTGCACCTTCGGAGAGATCTTTTATGATGGTAGTTACTTTATTAGTACGAAAAGCATTAGCCATTCTAATATCCTTTTGTGTAATAAAGAGAAGAGTCGGTGATCCTAAGAAGAACAATGGATATTACTGAAATTAAAGAATTTGATGTTACTGCTAGAAAATTGTATAATAGAAAATAATGCAGATTTATTTTAATGATATAACATTATGATTATTGATTATATTATT
Organism: Lasioglossum baleicum; assembly: GCF_051020765.1. Classification (NCBI taxonomy): domain Eukaryota; kingdom Metazoa; phylum Arthropoda; class Insecta; order Hymenoptera; family Halictidae; genus Lasioglossum; species Lasioglossum baleicum. Next base: position 16,302 of record NW_027469898.1, on the reverse strand, counting down.
AAATACATTGTTAAGTTTTAATTAAAACATTGAAAAATAAAACTAAATAATAGACTGACTAATTATAGTAATAAATAACATACGGTAATAACGAAAAAAAAAAAAAATTTTTAATCATTGCAAGAACTATGTAACTATTAATGATTTTTTATATATACTTATAATAAGATTCTCAATAACATTATAATAATCCAGATTGCAATAACACATTTAAGTATAATATTTTAATCGAAAATAAGCTGTCACGTAACCTCCATGTTAAAACAATATAGAAAATAAAACGATAAATATGACTTGCCATTACAGAACAGGACAAGTCTGAAAAAGCATACAATTAAGATAATTATTATACTAATAATAGCCATTCTAAAAATTGTAACAAAATCTTCAAGTTATGGACGTTACGCGTCGTTCGTCAATCTTTATTCAGTGTTCGAATAAACTGTTAACACGTGACTGCCACGCTGTTTTATAAGAAAATCTCCCTTCAAAATCAAGTTCGAACGCTTACAACATAGGCAAGTTTGTTAAGATCATTGTTGGGGGTAGTGACTACTTTTATCTATTGGAATGACTTTGATTCTCTTCCTTATCGGTTCGAAGGAAGCTTTTATTCTTTCTCCACGACTTTCCAGCAGTAAAAGCAAACCCTGTATCTAATTATTGGTCGAAAAGCCCATTATATAATTTTCCTTTACCTCGTACTATTATGGCACGAAACAGATTTCAATTACTATTTAGAAACTTTCATTTTACTGATAATATGTCTACTGACCCTAAAAATCGACTTGGAAAAATGCTTCAACTTTTTAATAAACTTCAGAGAAAATATTAAGAAACGTTCACGCCTGGGGTAAACATTGTCATCGACGAAACGTTGATTCCATGGCGCGGAGGACTCATTTTCAAACAGTATATACCGAATAAAGCACATAAATACGGAACTAAATTATTTAAATTATACTCAAGCGAAGGATACACGTGATCAATGAAAATTTACTCTGGAAAGTCTGCTGACAGGATTAGAGAAACGGGATTGGCACACAACGTATATCTACAACTTGCAGATAAACTTTTCTATAAAATAATTTTATTTCTATAGAAATAAAAGACTCCATACGGACCGATCAAAGGCACGAGCAAATATTAAAGAAACTATGCCTAGTACCCATACGTCTTTGAAAATGTTTTGAAAAATACCATACATTCCTTAAATATTAATATTTTTCCTTCCACTTATATATATGTAATAATCATTGATGAAATAACTAAGGTTTTTTTTTCATAATTATAAATTAAAATTTTCGATTCTGCTTCTGTTTTTCGTTGTCGTTAAATTGTTTATGACGAATATACAAATAAAATATAGTGTTTTATGAAAATGTATAAAGTTGTAAACGTCTTCTTCACCTACTCATTGGTCGCAAACAAGCGAATCATGCCAACACCCAGGCTTTAAGCGGTTGATGCAGTGTCGGCGTTCAGACTTCAAACACATCGACGTTGTGGCACTAAAAAATTAATAAAGAATTTATTTATGATTTTGAAGATAATTTTTTTTATTGTTCATATTAGATATATTTCAGGTGTAAATATATCTATTGTATATTTGCTTATATCTTTATTCTTTTGCCAATAATATCCTGACAATCATACGATATATTTGTTGTAACGTTAAAACTCACATATTGGTTGGTTTGATAATGTTACGTGTTCATCCTGTTTTAGGAATGTATCTAGTCAAAATCAATTTAGCGACTTTTAAGAGCATTTCTTTAACTACAAAATGTTTAGAGTGAAAATAAAATTGAGCTAATGGAGACAATGCAAAAATAAGTGAGACGTGTTAGGGTATTGATGTTTAATATACTTAAGTCATTATAAAGCTGTGATTGTTTATTGAGTTCTTTTTTTGCATTTTCGAATTCTTAAAATATTATAATACTGTTGGTTATTGTAATGTTTTATAAAACACTTTTGTATAAACGTCTAATAAGAGTTACACACATCTGTTGGATATTTTATAATTAAACACGTTTAGGTAAGCTCTGATGTACTTCCTTCTTATTATAAACGCCATATGTTATTATTTAACATGGTAATGAAGGCAGTAAAGAGATTCGAATATTGGTAATCGACGTAAACGTGCTACATAAGTCTTATTATTTTGCCAAATAATAGACAAAAATAATTAGCATAAAGCAGGGCTTCTCGAACTTCTTTCAGACAAAACACTTTGGAAGTCTAAAATTTTTTTCAAAACACTAATGTACGTGAATCATAGTTTTAAATGTTCTTTTTTACGAAACCCAACTAATTCTCTAGATTGATTTTAGGGCTTAGCGGAACACCAATTTTATGTTGAACATAATTTGGGAAACATTGATTTAAAGAGAATAAACAAATATGGCTGTTCAAGGCCGATTCGTTTAATTACATACAATATTGACGTACCTAAAAACAAAGGTTATAATTTTGGGAAATGCTATTAGAGTAGAGTTTGGTGGCGTTAATATACGCGTGCGTATTTTTAATTTGAATGAGTGTTTGTTCCTCCATCTAAATATAAAAGGCTTTCCTACTTCAAAAATAATATAATGAAATAACCTCACGGCAGATATGTAAGTACAAATTGTTCCTAAATGGAAAATATTGTTTAAAAAATTTGTTATTTTATACAATACAATAAATCATCATTTTATTTTTACAATACCATTCGGATAATATTGTCGTAGATAAAACATTTTATTTTTTTACAGCGATGCGAAGTAAACATTAGGAATCAGTCCAAGCACTGGTCCATGACAAATATAAAAAAGTAAACGGTTGGTTAGGTTAAGCTTGTCTTGTATAGAAAATAGTTTGAATAGACAAATGAATATTCATACCAGAAGAACTCTTTAAGCCTTGAAGGTGTTAATAAATTTAAAAAGCCAAGTACAAATTTGTGACACAATGTGCGAATTTTTATTTATAAAAACAACTTTTGTAGAAAAATTAGAGGATCTCAATTTTTAGCATGGTTAAATCAAGTACTGAGCTTGCTGAAACTAAACCAAATGTTGATTTTTACAAATTTTTTATGGAATGGGCAAATGATTGTAGTTTAGCGACAATCATATAATTCCTTCAAAAAGTTCTTAAGATCGGTGATGAAGAAAATATGTCAACACTAGAACTACCTGAAAATTTTTTTAACGATAGAAATGATCCGTAATTCATCAAAATGACGGCTCTCGGTAGTTCGAATGTTAATCATCGTAATTTACTCAAAATGCATCGAAAACTGTGCATTTTACTCATGGCTGATGCTTTTAAATTTTCTGATACCTGCAACTTCTAAAATAAAAAACATTTCAATTTTTAAATTACAGGTATCCCTCCTATAACACGGCAGATAAGTTCCTAAAAAATATTGTGTTAAGCGTTGTCTTACTGAAGAAGACTCAGAACCTGCGTAGATAGAGGGTTTACGTTCTAAAAAGTTTTTTACATGCAAATATTTTCATATAGTCTCACATAAACAACACAATTTTTATTATAAATATTAATGTATGTTTAACACAAAATAAATTAACTAAACTTAACTCATCCTTAATGTAATAAAATTCTTCATAAACAATAAGCAGACCCAACTAAGAACATTTTCTGTCTAGAAAACAGTGTCTACACTTTCAATACTTTTACATTTTAATCTAAAAAAATCAGTAACCTTATCTAACTTGTTCGTTTCTTACCATGTCAAGTAAATCTCTCAGTACGAAGGTAGATTGTTTTGCTGCTCCCTTTTAAATTTTCGGCTTTTTTTAGTACATTAATTTGCATTTAAGAAAAATGTACGAAAATTTTCAGCTAAGCTTAAGCCTTCTTGTAATTTTTTAGTGTTAAATAATAAAACTACAAATATAAAAAAATATTTTCCCCAGCTGTATATTTTTAGACAGCAAAGTACATGGTACTGTTAAATTACTTTCACTTGCAAAGGTTTTCGTATCTCTATTCATGCTGTTGTAACGCCATTGATATGTAGCAATGATCTACATGAACGTAGGCTTATCGCGAGCCTACGTGTCCTCCAAAGTCCAACGCAAAATAAAAAAGGCAGTTGAGTCTAATACCTAAAACCGTGCACGTCGTTATTTCTTCAGAAGTCCCTACCTCGTTTTCTACGGAGCGATAGTATAGTCGAAGAAGGAATAAGAGTTAGGATTCTAATAGAATCTTTCTCTTTACAAGTGTTATTATACTATATGTTAAAATTCTAAAAGTGATTTCATTTGTCCCATGACACTGTACCAAACACGTGTAATATAACAGGTCTGATGGAGAGCGATTTTGAAATTTTTGAACCGTGTTATAGGAGGGTTACCTGTATATATAAAATTATATGTAATTTGCATTGTGTAATAAGATATAAAGCTTTACTTGATTTATAACTTTTAATAAAACATTGACGATGTGAAAATATTTATGTGTTTATTCTGGTATATGAAGTTATGATAAGGAGATTTAATTATAATAAAAAATCTAACAGTTTTGGAAAAATTGTAATTTAAATCTTATACTTGCTATTGTCGAATTTAAAGATTAAACAAATATTTTGTTTACAAGTATTTAAAAATTAATTCATTGGCATAATATTGACTTAAAATCGAATTCGATAAGCTGTGTTTTTAAAAAACAGATTATCTTGAATTCTTTATAAATTTAAATACACATTTCATCGTTGTATGATATTTTAATGAAATTATTAAATATCTTTTATTATTCGTTTAATCAAATATTATTCGTACATTCTTTTACGATAATAATTATTAAAATTAAAAACAAACATTTTCTCGCCGTGATATTTTTTTAACGATCCTGTCTTACTTGATTGTAATTTTATTTATGTTAATCGCGTTATGTTTTCGTTCACCCTTGGAATAAGAGGAACGTTTAAAAACGGATTGCCGAAGAAATGGAGGAACTATTAAAATCATATATCCTCAAGAGTAGTTGAGAACGTTTGCGGACCACTTGCGTGGCTGATGCATTCGCGTGACACGCACGAATGCAGATCGCATAAGTGGTGCAACAGCCTCTCACAGGCACTCACGAAAATTCTGAGTGGCCTCTATGAGTATCCGTCGTCGATTTGTAGACGAAAAGTGACAGCTGTTCATCTCCGTTTCAACACAACAAACACGAACAAACATCGCGTTTCGTTCCGTGTACCGAGACTCCTCGAGAACGTTCACAAACTCTAAATAGAAAATGATTGCTACGTACTTCCTGCATGATAGAATCGATACGAACGATTTTTCTTTCTTTCTACACTTACCATATCTTTTCATTGAAAAGCCAAAGACGCTTACTTCGTTTCGTGATAGTAAATTAATACATATTCCATCTATCTTTTAATCTGTATATATATATACAGTGATTGAAGTCAAATAGTTGTGAAGGAGAAACTTAGACGTAGTTCGTGTGTGAGCGTGTGTAAACTTGTATGTCAAATGTGTGTCGATTTTTGACTAAACATGTGTCAACGCTGAGAAATTACGTGAACGTAATGAAATACTGTACGATAAGGTGACATTTAAAGGGAGATGTTGTTTAAATAAATTAAACGTTACATGTTCTCACTGAAGTATTTCTATTAAGCATACCGCATTGTTAGTGTTAATTACATAGATGTCTATTTATGAACAAATCATACATTATTATATCAACGTTGCACAGAAGACCTAGAATTTTTGTTAATTTTAATTTCTGTTAATTATGCGTATTGAGATATTAAAAGTTATGTACTGCAAATTCCTCGGAAAGTTGTCGAAAAAATTAACCACGCGCTTTAAAGAATTGAAGGAAATTTAACGCGATATCGCGAGTGCAATAAACAAATTTTTCTAAAATTGCTAATACATTGGTAATATCGTTGAAATATCTATATATCATATGCTTATCGTGGAAACACCCTCTGAAAAAGTACATAGGAGTTGGAATGGTTAAGCATCTTTGGCTGAGTCAAATTATTAATTTCAATGGCTCCCTTTATAAATATATCAATCAAAGGTTAGTAAAAAAAGATGAAAATTGAAACAATTAAAAAAAAAACTTATCAGTTTGATATGTGTTATAAAAAGATATTACGAGGAAATTATCAGAGCTCGTTTCGAAAATAATACTAACCGTGTTACCGTGAAATAAAAGGAATGGTAATATGTAATAACGATATGAGATATAATATTAACTCGATTTCTCAACCAAATCGAATAGAATAAGAGGAAAAGAACAACCAAAGATATTCGCTTCGAATTTCTGTATAGATTAGGCGAAAAATTGATCGTCGCAGAAGCGTATACAACGAAAATTCTAGAGCCAATAACAAAAATGTTTTGTGGCAAAAAAAGTAGTGTTTACAAGCTATAAGCAACAATTATAGGACTTAAAGGTTACGCAGTTCTAACGGTTATGAGAATCAGAGATATACTTTCGAATTGTTAAAGGTTTATCGATAGAAGAAGAGTTTATCCATTTCTCAGTGTGCTTTGGAATTTAGTACAATCGTTGTAGCGATTAAATAATACGTGTATTATATAATTAGATAATTCAAATTCGAGTGCACCTGATCAGTCCCTTCTGATAATGAATGCAATGGTGACCTGATAGGTTGTTTCGTAAACTCTTACTTCACGTTTTAGATACTATAATATCCATGGGTACCATGATTCACATGCGATATTAACATGTTATATAGTTTTAAGAGAAATTCGGATATCTGATTACAATTTGTTGTATGTGTGTATGTTAGAGTGAATATATACATACATATATGTATGAAACGTATGTAAGGAGATAAAAAACGATACAAATTAATAAGTGGAATAGTGAGCTATGGCTTATAAGGTTTCTCATTTTTCAAATACAATTTTCTATTCCAGTGCCAGCCGTGAAGTTAGCTAATCTTAATTATATAATTGTAAATAAAAGCCACACACTTCATGGTCAGTCAATAAATAATAACACCAATGAACGATTGATTTATTTACCAACATTTTTATTCATGTTCTCTCTTTGTAGCGCGAAATATTACAACGACTTGTGTAGCAAGAAGTCAATTATACAATAAAACAGCTTAGATTGTACCTCATTGCTGCGTAAGCAAATGATAAGGAATAAATAAAAACTACAATTATGAATTTTTGATTGAGATCCATTTTATAATAAGTTAAAATATATGCACGATGTATGAAAATAAAAAAACGGCGGTGTACTAAGTACTAGTCATACTACGTGCCTTTTCCCTTTCGTACAGTCTCACGTACTCCTGACATTCCACGGATAGAAACGAGTGGTTCGAATTCCTTCCCTTCAGTTTACAGTTCCTACATACACACTCTTTCTTACACGACTCTATCAAATGCACAGCCTCTCCACACTTTTGACATAAGCGTTCCTTAACCGAACACTTACGCATCATGTGCCCGAAGGAAGACGCTTAAAACATCGCAAAATACTCACCCACTCTTTCACTCTGCAACATCTCCATTTAACAAACACTCTTCCCTCGCTCATCAATACGTCAAAAATCTTTCTAGTCTATATTCAATCACAACATTCTCTAGATCCACACCTTTCCTATTCGTTCTGCTCACCACACGCACACGCACTTTCATGTCCTGCTCACTCACACCCTCTGACTCCAAATTTTTTGAGTACAGATCCTTGAGCAAGTCCTCGCCCGTTATCTCATTGGGGACATCGTAGATCACCACCTTCGGACCAATCTTCTTGGGGGCTCCACTTTAAGCCCTACCTCACCAAACTTTTTACACTCACGCAATACTTTAAGGTCATGCTCAGTAGCGGTCTCTATTGCAAGACCACCACTCCGCGTCTTTCTTACCGTTTTCACCCTCACATATACGCTCTCGCTCACACTGGACATCACTTTTTTCTTCACCTCCTCGCTAGTCATTTTAAACCGTCTCATCCTTTGGCTTTACCACCAAAGCATACCACTTCTCACTCACACTACCAGACACTCTTTTCAGCCCACTCACTCCCTTCGTAGCCACACTTGCAAAGCTTCTTTCTCAGTCACGTACACATTCCTTACAGCTTCCCTTTCACACTCTTCAATCCTGCAACGCAACCTTTCATTTTTACTGATCATTCTCATCATTTGCACTTCATATTCACTCACAACAACTCGAAACAAACTCACTTACAGTCTTGGAAACCCTATTAGTTTCCGTGAACAAAGACTTTCTAAACCTATCACCAATCGCACTCATACCTGACAATTCATCGTTCTGACATCCACTCACACACTCACTGCTGTCATCCATACACGCTATTTTCATTTGCTTGGCGGGACTGACGCTACGCGACAGCCACTGGCTCGTATCCGCCCTCCTGGCAAGGGCCTCGGTCACCACCTGGTCGTGACGAAATCGTCAAGCTCGGTGATCTTAACCTCCCCCATTTCGGTGGGCCGACGCACCCTCACCGCCTTGTCCCGTAGGCCGGTCTGAGGACCGCAGCGAGACTCTCAGCTATTTTTTTCCATTTCAGGACCCGCAATTTCGAGGAGGAGACCCCCGGTCATCGCCCTTTCGACAACTACGGCGGCGATGCCGTGGTCCTCCAACCTTACGTGGTTCTTCGCCGCGGCTATGACCTCGGCGTATCCCGCCTCTGTCGGCGTCTCTAAGGTCAAGGCCACGTCTGCCCTCGTTGGCGCCCTTTCCAACCTTGCTCTCTCGGCTCTTGCCTGGAGCCCGAGGCTGGTGCCACTGAGCGGGCACTCCTCTTTTGTCTTTTCGGTGTCTGTCCCTTTGAATGCTTTCCACGGGCTGAAGCTGACACCGCCTTTTTCTCTATGCAGTCCACCACTTTCGACAACTCCACCACCGGTGGGCGGCCTTGGCCGCCTTCCCTGTTGTCTAGTCACCTAGGTGTTTTCCAGCGTGGACATAATAAGCCCATGGCCATGAGCTTTTCCTCCACGAGGAGGCCCACCTTGGCCCGGAAGGCCCTCTCACGCCCCACGGCCTTCGCCTCCTCGAGCTGGCGCCTTAGCCCTGCCAGCTCGATCTTTAGCGCGGCAATCTCGGCGGTTTGCGTCCACGCCTCCTCTTTGGCAGTCGCGGCCTCGCTCATCGCCACCTCGACGGTCAGCGGTACTGGCACAGGTACCAGGCTACGAGTCCGCTTCGGGAGCTCCACTGCAGCAACCTCCAGGCGCCTCGAAGCCACCATGAGTAAGTCGAATGTACATTCCTTTCAAGTTCGCTGACGTATCCACTACTTTCTCTATTGTTTGACCCGCCTTCTGAATATGAACACCGATGTACGCCGTCGTCAAGTGTTTTACACTCTTCGACGTTTGGAAAATTCTTTCTCCCCGCCGCCGTCTCTTGTTCCCCGCCGTGCTGGGTCCTCGGCATCTGACGAGGTCGGGGTCATCCTTGCCCTCTTCCTCTTGTTCCTGACCTTTCATCGACCGTGTAGCACGGACTCTGACCGACGGCAGAGAATGGCCACTCCTTCTTCTTCCTTCTAGGGCGTGGTCGCCTATACTTTTAGTCACTAGGATTCCTTACACACCTTCCACCCACACGAATTCCACCGCACAACACCGCCACAGCGCTGTTCGTGTCCTCCTCGTACCGCCAGATAACTCTAGGGCTATGTTCCGTTCCTGCCACCGACACTCGTTACTGGGGGCGGTCGGCATCATCTGTTTCCACTTTCTGAGTAGTTCAGACGCTGGAACTGCACAGCAACTGTCACTGCTCAGCTCGATCACTTCCGAACTCCGTCCTATCGTTCCGTCGTAAATTTCACTTCGCTTGCGGAGCGTTGCAACACATATCCTCTCGCCACGGTGTCACGATCGGAACTCAAACCCATCTACCCTTGTAATAAATCGGAAATAAAATCTTTTTAAACCTTTAGAAAGCTAATTTACGTTCGTAAGAGGTCTAAACGAAGCTACTAACACCAAAGATTCGGACGAGAACGAGAATGAAACGAGAATATTCTAAAGCCTAAGGAAATACAAGTTGGCGAAGAAAGAATCTTGACGATTCTTATAACGAGAGGGTTCATCGCTCATTTCATCGCTGCTAAAACCCCGATAGACGGAATATGTCACAGGTATCATCCGAAAGCAAGAGATAAGGATCTGTTTTCTATTGGATCGGCTATGGAAACAGGGACGAAGTTTAGCGCAGATAATAATGGATGTTCATCGCCTAGAAATGACAAGACGTGTCTAACAGGACAGAGAACACCAAAAGTGCTATCTAGATTAAGATGAGACCATCAGATCAGATTGTGTCGCTGAAGTCTCCACGTCATCTGCTAATGTGTCTCTACAAATGTCGTAAGACTACGCATGAGAAGAAGGTTCAAAGGATTCCTAAGCGCAAGATAATAGAAACGGTGAACGATGGAGGGTTCTGAGGATAGCCGACAAGTTTCGAGGCAAGGGAGAACAGATTATAATTATCTATAAATCATGGACGTTTATGGGGCTATTTAAAACAGAAAAACACGTTTCCACAATACTTAATCAAAAATGATTCAAAGGGGTGGCTACAATGGAAAAATAAATTTTGTCACCAGTCACTAGTAAAACACAAAATTTACGAGAAGCAAGCTAAAAGTAAGCAGCATCCTTGAAATTTCAAATAAAAAAATAAAGTAGCAGGGAGTTAGTGATAACGAGGTAACGAGGCTGAATTTCAAGTAGGTGATTTCGACTTTTCTGATAAGCCACGCTCTGGGCGACCATCTATGATCGACGACGATACTGTCAAGGTCATGTTAGAGCAAAAGCCTTTTCTGACAACATCGGAGATTGCGGAAAGGCTTGATTCGGTTCAACACATCATTTTCGACCATATTCGGAAACTAGGGTTTGTATCCATCATATGGACATCTCTGCCTGCACGCAACAAAATCGAACCCTTCTTGAACCGGATCATAACTGGGGATGAAAAGTGGATTACCTATGAAAAATCTCATAAGAAAAAGGGCATATGTGAACCCGGAATACCTGCCCCCTTCACTCCTAAACTAAAGTTGAGCCTGAACAAGAGAATGTTGTGTATACGGTGTGACATTCGAGGACCAATACATTTTGCGCCGTTGAAACCAAACGAAAGGTTAATTCAGACAGGTACTGTCAGCAATAAATTAAATTATTAAATTATATTAAAAATAAGATAAATTAAAAACAGCACTCCAAGAAAAGAGGCCGGCGATGTTAAATAGGAAGGACATCTTACTGCTTCGTGACAATGCCAGGCCACGTGCTTCTTTGGGGACTCGTCATGAAGTCGCAGAGCTAGGGTGGGAAATTCTGTCGCATCCACAATAATATTCCCCAGGTCTAGCACCTTCAGATTATCACTTATTTCTGTTCATAGAAAATTTTATGCAGGGCAAACAATTCAAGAACGAAGAAGATATCATCAGAAGAGCACTGGTTCAATTTTTGGCCTCTACAGATAAGACATTTTTCAAAAATGGGATATACAAATTGCCATCACGCTGGCAGGAAATCATAAATAATGATGGCAATTATATTATTCAATAATGTTTATTCAAAGTATGAAAAATTTATTCTTTTGTTTAATTCTAAAAACCGACAGAACTTTCCGGAAGACCAATAATTTTATATCTAGTCTCATTACAATTTATACAATATATCTTTATCCCTCTTTTTTCACATATAGTTAGAAATATATTTTGTTTGTTTTTCTTTGCACAATTATATAGCAACGATTAATAAAAATTCCCATTGGTCATTTACATTATTAACTATAATACAATATAGTTAATAATGTTTGATTTTTCACGTATTCCTACGTATTAATCTCTATAGTACAATAAAAAAAGCCTAATTCATCTCAAACCCTATAGAGATGAATTACATTCGCAATGAACTAAAATTATATTTAACGTGTTTTAACTGCGCAAAATTTGTGCAAGTCTTAAACGAAAATTTATAATTTTACTGTAAACTAAATAGAACATAGCGGGGCTAAATAAATTAAATAATTTTACAACGCACTATTTCTCGCAAGGGTTTAATCGGAAAATTATTAACAATCGTGTTAATTATTTTTGATTCGGACAAAAAGAAAATAACGTGCATGCAAACATAAAAATGTTTGTGTTTCACTTGTTTGTTACGTCTTTTTTAATAGCATTGCGCGTGTATATGTTTCTTGTGTCAATATTCAATCTAGAATCATGCACGGAAATAAACAAACAAAGTGAACGCGTTTATGTGTCAGAGTGTTTTTTATTTACTTTGTGTCGTTCAATTTGTTGTTCAGATTCTTTCCTCTTCTTCCAAGCATCGTGGCAATTATAGCCCGTAAGAACAGAGAATTACAGAAGCTTTGTATTTTATTTCGTATCGAGAGCAACCAGTTGTAATGCGATTGATTGCAAAATATTTAATGAAAATCATGCAGCACGTCTTTCTCAAGAATCTTTTCATATTAAAAGTCATAATTGTATAACCTAGTATCGGTATTCCAAACATAACTTGATATTTTTATTTTATAAATACTTTGATGCAAATGTTCGTCGTGTTTATCACTGATACATGATTTTAGCCGTTAGTAGTTCATCCACGAGTAAGTTTCATCGGCAATCGGCATATCCTCTTGAATCTTGCTGAATGTGGGTTTCTGCCTCGGATATCGGAAACGCTAACTCGGTTTTAAAAGCAAGAATGCCAAGAGAAGACCTGTGTTTTTTAATTCCCTGGATTCGGTATTTTCAAGAATAACAAAAAATACCAGGTCTCTGTAAGGTTTCTCAAGACCGCGTTATCCTTCTTTCGCTTGTAATCTTCGTCGCGTCATTCTCCGCGGAACATTATGAAACACGATATATGAAAAGTCCATATTAGTCCGTATTGCTGGTTTGTGGGCAGCAACCCGCTTAAATCTCCGAGATTGTACTGAATTCCAGTCTCAGGGGAGTCAGACTGACCCGCGAAATGACGGGGGTGAACCATCGGTTGGTGACGGATCTGGAGCGGTCTTCCTGCTTTTCGGCGATCGAGCGAATGCCTCTTCCCACTTTGTTTCATTGTAAGCGGTCATCATTCCCTGCAGGGCCTGCGGTGGGCCTTCTGGTCCACTATAGCCATTACATTGCCAATTTGAAGAGTCGATAAACAAGCTTCATTTTAGTGAATCGTGTTGAAGCCATAACTGAAACTCCTTTATATAAAACACTCGTAGCATTACAAACCCTAAGAGGTCTTCTGATATGCAAAAGTCATTTTTGTCCAACTTCCGCAGGGCAGAGTGAATTGATGTAGCCTGGATCTTGGAATTTCTGCCTCGTCTCTCGATAACTACCACGAGGATCTTGAACCTCTGACTGAGTTATGAAACGGTGTTCAGTCGTTCAATAATGGAGTTTTTGTTTTATAGCCTTCAATTTTATCACTCTTGTGAATATTCATCGATATTAATACGAGCGAATAAACAATGTACGAACAGTAAAGGTCTGCGTGTCCTGGTTGCAACTGTTACTCGATAAACTATCGTTGAGTCACCGATTCGGTAAATACAATTATAGTCGATTGTCTTGCTTTTCAAACGACAAGAGAGTATTCATATATGAGATTTCACCAACGATTAAGATCAGAGACGTATTGGCTCTACGAATACTTCGATACTCGTGTCTCGTTCCAGGATCGACCAAGAACAATCTTCTATACTAGTGGTATTATTCGGTTTGTATTATTAAGTTCGCGCTAAATACTGAGAAAACTTCTAACATTAAGCCACCGATTAGATAAATACCAAGCATTTGCTCCGTGTACCTGAATTTCGGTCATAGTCGATTGCTTTTTTCTACAAACGACAAGAGAATATCGCGTATGAGATCTCGCAAACGACTAAGATCAGAGACGCATACGAATACTTGGCTGCTCGTGTCAGATTTCAGGATCGACCGAGAACAATCTTCTTCACGAATGCCTGGAAAACTTTCTGCATATTCTGTTTGTATTATTAGGTTTGTGCTCAACTGGTAGCGCTTTTTGTATTATTTCCTCGCTTTCCGCGCCAACGATCAGGTAAAGATGAGCGCAATCCTAATATCACGACTGACGATGCGTTTGCATCATCTTCGACACCAATTGGCCATGTTATAGTAATTGGAGGTGCGAAGTTCACGGTTCCAAAGTCTCCCATAATCCTAGGGTGGTGGTAATTTCTTCTTCAAGGCGTCGCGACGCGGACAGGTTGTATTTGAACGTAATTCTGAGGATTAACGCTGCTTCTCGAGCAGTTAAACTGGAACGCGTGGATTGTATCGAAGATTTCTTATCCTCGATACTAACTCGCAAACGCGTTTAGACTCGCAGTGTTGAAAAGACTCGAAGAATACGTTTGTAGCGACGAAATGCACAGATCTAGTTCGGTTATTTCACGACAAAATGGATGTATTGTACGACGACGAAATAGGTACACCTTCAGAAATTTTGTTCTCTTCTTTCCTTTCGCCAGAGAGCGTATTTTCCAACTTCTCTTTCGCTCGAATTCGAACATTATTGACGAGAAGAATGAGTTCGACGGGTTCACATCCAAAACGCTGTTTGCATGATAATTTATATCGTAGGAATTATACCCCGCTGTTTACCACTAGGTTCACGACTGTTTTTTGTATAAAACCACTAAAGGAAACCACGCATTATATTTGAAAAAAAAAAAAGATAAGTTTCGTTTAAAAACTTAATATAAGTAAATTAAATCTGTTAATATCGTATAATTGGTGCAACCCGTCTACCAAATTAACAGATCCCGTAAACTTAGTTAAATTTTAACACAACTTTCACGCAAATCTACTACATAAATATATAGTATTATTTCTGTGACTATTGATCGCGACTACGAAACATTAACCATAATGTTTTTAAACAGTTTAAAAAAGCATTGAAGAGCTTGAAATATGAATAATTGTACTATCTCGAGTAAGAAATAATTTTTTCCGTAACACGCATCTATTCGAACGAACAAATTGTTCCTTAACCGATTTGCATCATTGAACGGAATTGATAATCGTTGCTTATTTATTTACAATTAATTTACCATACAACTATATCGAAAAATAAATCCATATTATACTATAACATCGTAGAGAATTATCTTATATTTAAAATATGTACAATATTTGAATTAAATATGAGTAAGAGTACCTGTTTGTTGGGCTTAATTTCCATGAAGGCCTTTTGAAGGACTGTCTTTAGAGCAAAGATGCGTATATTATGACATTTGTGTCCAAACGTGAATGAACATTACGCGATTCAAGTATTTAGTATTTAATTTTTTTGAAAAAAGGAAAGAAAGAGAAAACCAACCATCGCAATACCACTTGCAATCCTTTGGTACATTACAATTATCGCATATATATATATATATATATATATGATCACTTGTTCTCTACGATGCCTATGTTAGAGATCATAGATAAATTATTTCGTCGAATCGACGAAGAAAATTTGGGATACGTCACGTCCTTTCAATTATGGAATTTCTTTCAAACATCAGCGATACAAGGTGTGATTATCTTCTATTTTTTATAGATTTTACTTATCATCTACGAATATTTCAGTATATTTAAAATACTTGTCAATAATTTATTAACGCGTTGTAAAATTTGTTTAAAGACCACTTGCTGGCTTCGAGAAGAGCAGTCTGGAGTGGCTGGAGAAACTTTTTAAGTTTGGGCAACGAAAAGGAAATTAGGGACGAAGAATTCAACAAAATCGTCACTTCGAAAAATTAATTATCTTATATTCTCTTTGATAGATTTCACGATATAAAATATTACACGATACGAAAATACGAAAGAAAAAACGACCAATTTGCTGAGTATCCTTGAAATTGAACTAAAGATCTGATATTTTTCACCTGTTTTTTACCGACAGAGTATTCCAGATATTTGACAAGGATAATTCTTGAACGATATCTCTCCAGGAACTTCTCGATGCGATGCATCAATTTGCAGGGAAAAGTCCCGACGGCAAGATAAAATTCCCCTTTAAAGTTTACGACATGGTAAAATAACGTTAAATTCTATCAAATATTATCTTATTTAGTTCCTCTATTTGAAGTTATTCATAATAATAACTTCTACCGTTTTCCTCCTAGAGAATTGATTATATTGATAACAAGGGAATTCCGTTTCCTTATACTTTGAGGTGGTGAGGCAGTGAAAAAATGCACGAGCAAACGTCGGAGGCATTTGCACGGCTTCCGTCGTTATCGG
>NW_027469897.1:0-54754 GCF_051020765.1 Lasioglossum baleicum | reverse complement strand
AGTCGAGTAAAAACACGTGCGAGAGGATGCTTCCCGCAGGCTAGTCGAGTAAAAACACGTGCGATGAGGATGCATCCCGCAGGCTAGTCGAGTAAAAACACGTGCGAGAGGATGCATCCCGCAGGCTAGTCGAGTAAAAACACGAGCGAGAGGATGCATCCCGCAGGCTAGTCGAGTAAAAACACGTGCGAGAGGATCGCGTCCCGCAGGCTAGTCGAGCAAAAACACGTGCGAGAGGATGCATCCCGCAGGCTAGTCGAGCAAAAACACGTGCGAGAGGATGCATCCCGCAGGCTAGTCGAGCAAAAACACGTGCGAGAGGATGCATCCCGCAGGCTAGACGAGCAAAAACACGTGCGAGAGGATGCATCCCGCAGGCTAGTCGAGCAAAAACACGTGCGAGAGGATGCATCCCGCAGGCTAGTCGAGCAAAAACACGTGCGAGAGGATGCATCCCGCAGGCTAGTCGAGTAAAAACACGTGCGAGAGGATGCTTCCCGCAGGCTAGTCGAGTAAAAACACGTGCGAGAGGATGCATCCCGCAGGCTAGTCGAGTAAAAACACGTGCGAGAGGATGCATCCCGCAGGCTAGTCGAGCACAAACACGTGCGAGAGGATGCATCCCGCAGGCTAGTCGAGCAAATACACGTGCGAGAGGATGCATCCCGCAGGCTAGTCGAGCAAAAACACGTGCGAGAGGATGCATCCCGCAGGCTAGTCGAGCAAAAACACGTGCGAGAGGATGCATCCCGCAGGCTAGTCGAGCAAAAACACGTGCGAGAGGATGCATCCCGCAGTCTAGTCGAGTAAAAAACACGTGCGAGAGGATGCATCCCGCAGGCTACTCGAGTAAAAACACGTGCGAGAGGATGCATCCCGCAGGCTAGTCGAGTAAAAACACGTGCGAGGTTTTGTGGGATGCGCATGCGCAGGTTTTTTGGGATGCGCATGTCTAGTCGAGCAAAAACACGTGCGAGAGGATGCATCCCGCAGGCTAGTCGAGCAAAAACACGTGCGAGAGGATGCATCCCGCAGGCTAGTCGAGCAAAAACACGTGCGAGAGGATGCATCCCGCAGGCTAGTCGAGCAAAAACACGTGCGAGAGGATGCATCCCGCAGGCTAGTCGAGCAAAAACACGTGCGAGAGGATGCATCCCGCAGACTAGTCGAGTAAAAAACACGTGCGAGAGGATGCTTCCCGCAGGCTAGTCGAGTAAAAACACGTGCGAGAGGATGCTTCCCGCAGGCTAGTCGAGTAAAAACACGTGCGAGAGGATGCATGCCGCAGGCTAGTCGAGTAAAAACACGTGCGAGAGGATGCATCCCGCAGGCTAGTCGAGCAAAAACACGTGCGAGAGGATGCATCCCGCAGGCTAGTCGAGCAAAAACACGTGCGAGAGGATGCATCCCGCAGGCTAGTCGAGTAAAAACACGTGCGAGGTTTTGTGGGATGCGCATGCGCAGGTTTTGTGGGATGCGCATGCGCAGGTTTTTTGGGATGCGCATGCCTAGTCGAGCAAAAACACGTGCGAGAGGATGCATCCCGCAGGCTAGTCGAGTAAAAACACGTGCGAGAGGATGCATCCTGCAGGCTAGTCGAGGAAAAACACGTGCGAGAGGATGCATCCCGCAGGCTAGTCGAGTAAAAACACGTGCGAGAGGATGCATCCCGCAGGCTACTCGAGTAAAAACACGTGCGAGAGGATGCATCCCGCAGGCTAGTCGAGTAAAAACACGTGCGAGGTTTTGTGGGATGCGCATGCGCAGGTTTTTTGGGATGCGCATGGCTAGTCGAGCAAAAACACGTGCGAGAGGATGCATCCCGCAGGCTAGTCGAGCAAAAACACGTGCGAGAGGATGCATCCCGCAGGCTAGTCGAGTAAAAACACGTGCGAGAGGATGCTTCCCGCAGGCTAGTCGAGTAAAAACACGTGCGAGAGGATGCATCCCGCAGGCTAGTCGAGTAAAAACACGTGCAAGAGGATGCTTCCCGCAGGCTAGTCGAGTAAAAACACGTGCGAGAGGATGCATCCCGCAGGCTAGTCGAGTAAAAACGCGTGCGAGAGGATGCGTCCCGCAGGCTAGTCGAGCAAAAACACGTGCGAGAGGATGCATCCCGCAGGCTAGTCGAGCAAAAACACGTGCGAGAGGATGCATCCCGCAGGCTAGTCCGAGCAAAAACACGTGCGAGAGGATGCATCCCGCAGGCTAGTCGAGTAAAAACACGTGCGGGAGGATGCATCCCGCAGGCTAGTCGAGTAAAAACACGTGCGAGAGGATGCATCCCGCAGGCTAGTCGAGCAAAAACACGTGCGAGAGGATGCATCCCGCAGGCTAGTCGAGTAAAAACACGTGCGAGAGGATGCATCCTGCAGGCTAGTCGAGTAAAAACACGTGCGAGAGGATGCATCCCGCAGGCTAGTCGATTAAAAACACGTGCGAGTGGATGAATCCCGCAGGCTAGTCGAGTAAAAACACGTGCGAGAGGATGCATCCCGCAGGCTAGTCGAGCAAAAACACGTGCGAGAGGATGCATCCCGCAGGCTAGTCGAGTAAAAACACGTGCGAAAGGATGCATCCCGCAGGCTAGTCGAGTAAAAACACATGCGAAGTTTTGTGGGATGCGCATGCGCAGGTTTTGTGGGATGCGCATGCGCAGGTTTTTTGGGATGCGCATGGCTAGTCGAGTAAAAACACGTGCGAGAGGATGCATCCCGCAGGCTAGTCGAGCAAAAACACGTGCGAGAGGATGCATCCCGCAGGCTAGTCGAGCAAAAACACGTGCGAGAGGATGCATCCCGCAGGCTAGTCGAGCAAAAACACGTGCGAGAGGATGCATCCCGCAGGCTAGTCAAGTAAAAACACGTGCGAGAGGATGCATCCCGCAGGCTAGTCGAGCACAAACACGTGCGAGAGGATGCATCCCGCAGGCTAGTCGAGCAAATACACGTGCGAGAGGATGCATCCCGCAGGCTAGTCGAGCAAAAACACGTGCGAGAGGATGCATCCCGCAGGCTAGTCGAGCAAAAACACGTGCGAGAGGATGCATCCCGCAGACTAGTCGAGTAAAAACACGTGCGAGAGGATGCTTCCCGCAGGCTAGTCGAGTAAAAACACGTGCGAGAGGATGCATCCCGCAGGCTAGTCGAGTAAAAACACGTGCGAGAGGATGCATCCCGCAGGCTAGTCGAGTAAAAACACGTGCGAGAGGATGCATCCCGCAGGCTAGTCGAGTAAAAACACGTGCGAGAGGATGCGTCCCGCAGGCTAGTCGAGCAAAAACACGTGCGAGAGGATGCATCCCGCAGGCTAGTCGAGCAAAAACACGTGCGAGAGGATGCATCCCGCAGGCTAGTCGAGCAAAAACACGTGCGAGAGGATGCATCCCGCAGGCTAGTCGAGCAAAAACACGTGCGAGAGGATGCATCCCGCAGGCTAGTCGAGCAAAAACACGTGCGAGAGGATGCATCCCGCAGGCTAGTCGAGCAAAAACACGTGCGAGAGGATGCATCCGGCAGGCTAGTCGAGTAAAAACACGTGCGGGAGGATGCATCCCGCAGGCTAGTCGAGTAAAAACACGTGCGAGAGGATGCATCCCGCAGGCTAGTCGAGCAAAAACACGTGCGAGAGGATGCATCCCGCAGGCTAGTCGAGTAAAAACACGTGCGAGAGGATGCATCCTGCAGGCTAGTCGAGTAAAAACACGTGCGAGAGGATGCATCCCGCAGGCTAGTCGAGTAAAAACACGTGCGAGTGGATGAATCCCGCAGGCTAGTCGAGTAAAAACACGTGCGAGAGGATGCATCCCGCAGGCTAGTCGAGCAAAAACACGTGCGAGAGGATGCATCCCGCAGGCTAGTCGAGTAAAAACACGTGCGAGAGGATGCATCCCGCAGGCTAGTCGAGTAAAAACACATGCGAAGTTTTGTGGGATGCGCATGCGCAGGTTTTGTGGGATGCGCATGCGCAGGTTTTTTGGGATGCGCATGGCTAGTCGAGTAAAAACACGTGCGAGAGGATGCATCCCGCAGGCTAGTCGAGCAAAAACACGTGCGAGAGGATGCATCCCGCAGGCTAGTCGAGCAAAAACACGTGCGAGAGGATGCATCCCGCAGGCTAGTCGAGTAAAAACACGTGCGAGAGGATGCATCCCGCAGGCTAGTCGAGTAAAAACACATGCGAAGTTTTGTGGGATGCGCATGCGCAGGTTTTGTGGGATGCGCATGCGCAGGTTTTTTGGGATGCGCATGGCTAGTCGAGTAAAAACACGTGCGAGAGGATGCATCCCGCAGGCTAGTCGAGCAAAAACACGTGGGAGAGGATGCATCCCGCAGGCTAGTCGAGCAAAAACATGTGCGAGAGGATGCATCCCGCAGGCTAGTCGAGCAAAAACACGTGCGAGAGGATGCATCCCGCAGGCTAGTCGAGCAAAAACACGTGCGAGAGGATGCATCCCGCAGGCTAGTCGAGCAAAAACACGTGCGAGATGATGCATCCCGCAGACTAGTCGAGTAAAAACACGTGCGAGAGGATGCTTCCCGCAGGCTAGTCGAGTAAAAACACGTGCGAGAGGATGCTTCCCGCAGGCTAGTCGAGTAAAAACACGTGCGAGAGGATGCATGCCGCAGGCTAGTCGAGTAAAAACACGTGCGAGAGGATGCATCCCGCAGGCTAGTCGAGCAAAAACACGTGCGAGAGGATGCATCCCGCAGGCTAGTCGAGCAAAAACACGTGCGAGAGGATGCATCCCGCAGGCTAGTCGAGTAAAAACACGTGCGAGGTTTTGTGGGATGCGCATGCGCAGGTTTTGTGGGATGCGCATGCGCAGGTTTTTTGGGATGCGCATGCCTAGTCGTGCAAAAACACGTGCGAGAGGATGCATCCCGCAGGCTAGTCGAGTAAAAACACGTGCGAGAGGATGCATCCTGCAGGCTAGTCGAGGAAAAACACGTGCGAGAGGATGCATCCCGCAGGCTAGTCGAGTAAAAACACGTGCGAGAGGATGCATCCCGCAGGCTACTCGAGTAAAAACACGTGCGAGAGGATGCATCCCGCAGGCTAGTCGAGTAAAAACACGTGCGAGGTTTTGTGGGATGCGCATGCGCAGGTTTTTTGGGATGCGCATGGCTAGTCGAGCAAAAACACGTGCGAGAGGATGCATCCCGCAGGCTAGTCGAGCAAAAACACGTGCGAGAGGATGCATCCCGCAGGCTAGTCGAGCAAAAACACGTACGAGAGGATGCATCCCGCAGGCTAGTCGAGCAAAAACACGTGCGAGAGGATGCATCCCGCAGGCTAGTCGAGCAAAAACACGTGCGAGAGGATGCATCCCGCAGGCTAGTCGAGCAATAACACGTGCGAGAGGATGCATCCCGCAGACTAGTCGAGTAAAAACACGTGCGAGAGGATGCTTCCCGCAGGCTAGTCGAGTAAAAACACGTGCGAGAGGATGCATCCCGCAGGCTAGTCGAGTAAAAACACGTGCGAGAGGATGCATCCCGCAGGCTAGTCGAGTAAAAACACGTGCGAGAGGATGCATCCCGCAGGCTAGTCGAGTAAAAACACGTGCGAGAGGATGCGTCCCGCAGGCTAGTCGAGCAAAAACACGTGCGAGAGGATGCATCCCGCAGGCTAGTCGAGCAAAAACACGTGCGAGAGGATGCATCCCGCAGGCTAGACGAGCAAAAACACGTGCGAGAGGATGCATCCCGCAGGCTAGTCGAGCAAAAACACGTGCGAGAGGATGCATCCCGCAGGCTAGTCGAGCAAAAACACGTGCGAGAGGATGCATCCCGCAGGCTAGTCGAGCAAAAACACGTGCGAGAGGATGCATCCCGCAGACTAGTCGAGTAAAAACACGTGCGAGAGGATGCTTCCCGCAGGCTAGTCGAGTAAAAACACGTGCGAGAGGATGCATCCCGCAGGCTAGTCGAGTAAAAACACGTGCGAGAGGATGCATCCCGCAGGCTAGTCGAGTAAAAACACGTGCGAGAGGATGCATCCCGCAGGCTAGTCGAGTAAAAACACGTGCGAGAGGATGCGTCCCGCAGGCTAGTCGAGCAAAAACACGTGCGAGAGGATGCATCCCGCAGGCTAGACGAGCAAAAACACGTGCGAGAGGATGCATCCCGCAGGCTAGTCGAGCAAAAACACGTGCGAGAGGATGCATCCCGCAGGCTAGTCGAGCAAAAACACGTGCGAGAGGATGCATCCCGCAGGCTAGTCGAGCAAAAACACGTGCGAGAGGATGCATCCCGCAGACTAGTCGAGTAAAAACACGTGCGAGAGGATGCTTCCCGCAGGCTAGTCGAGTAAAAACACGTGCGAGAGGATGCATCCCGCAGGCTAGTCGAGTAAAAACACGTGCGAGAGGATGCATCCCGCAGGCTAGTCGAGTAAAAACACGTGCGAGAGGATGCATCCCGCAGGCTAGTCGAGTAAAAACACGTGCGAGAGGATGCGTCCCGCAGGCTAGTCGAGCAAAAACACGTGCGAGAGGATGCATCCCGCAGGCTAGTCGAGCAAAAACACGTGCGAGAGGATGCATCCCGCAGGCTAGTCGAGCAAAAACACGTGCGAGAGGATGCATCCCGCAGGCTAGTCGAGCAAAAACACGTGCGAGAGGATGCATCCCGCAGGCTAGTCGAGCAAAAACACGTGCGAGAGGATGCATCCCGCAGGCTAGTCGAGCAAAAACACGTGCGAGAGGATGCATCCCGCAGGCTAGTCGAGCAAAAACACGTGCGAGAGGGTGCATCCCGCAGACTAGTCGAGTAAAAACACGTGCGAGAGGATGCTTCCCGCAGGCTAGTCGAGTAAAAACACGTGCGAGAGGATGCTTCCCGCAGGCTAGTCGAGTAAAAACACGTGCGAGAGGATGCATCCCGCAGGCTAGTCGAGTAAAAACACGTGCGAGAGGATGCATCCCGCAGGCTAGTCGAGTAAAAACACGAGCGAGAGGATGCATCCCGCAGGCTAGTCGAGTAAAAACACGTGCGAGAGGATGCGTCCCGCAGGCTAGTCGAGCAAAAACACGTGCGAGAGGATGCATCCCGCAGGCTAGTCGAGCAAAAACACGTGCGAGAGGATGCATCCCGCAGGCTAGTCGAGCAAAAACACGTGCGAGAGGATGCATCCCGCAGGCTAGACGAGCAAAAACACGTGCGAGAGGATGCATCCCGCAGGCTAGTCGAGCAAAAACACGTGCGAGAGGATGCATCCCGCAGGCTAGTCGAGCAAAAACACGTGCGAGAGGATGCATCCCGCAGGCTAGTCGAGTAAAAACACGTGCGAGAGGATGCTTCCCGCAGGCTAGTCGAGTAAAAACACGTGCGAGAGGATGCATCCCGCAGGCTAGTCGAGTAAAAACACGTGCGAGAGGATGCATCCCGCAGGCTAGTCGAGCACAAACACGTGCGAGAGGATGCATCCCGCAGGCTAGTCGAGCAAATACACGTGCGAGAGGATGCATCCCGCAGGCTAGTCGAGCAAAAACACGTGCGAGAGGATGCATCCCGCAGGCTAGTCGAGCAAAAACACGTGCGAGAGGATGCATCCCGCAGGCTAGTCGAGCAAAAACACGTGCGAGAGGATGCATCCCGCAGTCTAGTCGAGTAAAAACACGTGCGAGAGGATGCATCCCGCAGGCTACTCGAGTAAAAACACGTGCGAGAGGATGCATCCCGCAGGCTAGTCGAGTAAAAACACGTGCGAGGTTTTGTGGGATGCGCATGCGCAGGTTTTTTGGGATGCGCATGTCTAGTCGAGCAAAAACACGTGCGAGAGGATGCATCCCGCAGGCTAGTCGAGCAAAAACACGTGCGAGAGGATGCATCCCGCAGGCTAGTCGAGCAAAAACACGTGCGAGAGGATGCATCCCGCAGGCTAGTCGAGCAAAAACACGTGCGAGAGGATGCATCCCGCAGGCTAGTCGAGCAAAAACACGTGCGAGAGGATGCATCCCGCAGACTAGTCGAGTAAAAACACGTGCGAGAGGATGCTTCCCGCAGGCTAGTCGAGTAAAAACACGTGCGAGAGGATGCTTCCCGCAGGCTAGTCGAGTAAAAACACGTGCGAGAGGATGCATGCCGCAGGCTAGTCGAGTAAAAACACGTGCGAGAGGATGCATCCCGCAGGCTAGTCGAGCAAAAACACGTGCGAGAGGATGCATCCCGCAGGCTAGTCGAGCAAAAACACGTGCGAGAGGATGCATCCCGCAGGCTAGTCGAGTAAAAACACGTGCGAGGTTTTGTGGGATGCGCATGCGCAGGTTTTGTGGGATGCGCATGCGCAGGTTTTTTGGGATGCGCATGCCTAGTCGAGCAAAAACACGTGCGAGAGGATGCATCCCGCAGGCTAGTCGAGTAAAAACACGTGCGAGAGGATGCATCCTGCAGGCTAGTCGAGGAAAAACACGTGCGAGAGGATGCATCCCGCAGGCTAGTCGAGTAAAAACACGTGCGAGAGGATGCATCCCGCAGGCTACTCGAGTAAAAACACGTGCGAGAGGATGCATCCCGCAGGCTAGTCGAGTAAAAACACGTGCGAGGTTTTGTGGGATGCGCATGCGCAGGTTTTTTGGGATGCGCATGGCTAGTCGAGCAAAAACACGTGCGAGAGGATGCATCCCGCAGGCTAGTCGAGCAAAAACACGTGCGAGAGGATGCATCCCGCAGGCTAGTCGAGTAAAAACACGTGCGAGAGGATGCTTCCCGCAGGCTAGTCGAGTAAAAACACGTGCGAGAGGATGCATCCCGCAGGCTAGTCGAGTAAAAACACGTGCAAGAGGATGCTTCCCGCAGGCTAGTCGAGTAAAAACACGTGCGAGAGGATGCATCCCGCAGGCTAGTCGAGTAAAAACGCGTGCGAGAGGATGCGTCCCGCAGGCTAGTCGAGCAAAAACACGTGCGAGAGGATGCATCCCGCAGGCTAGTCGAGCAAAAACACGTGCGAGAGGATGCATCCCGCAGGCTAGTCGAGCAAAAACACGTGCGAGAGGATGCATCCCGCAGGCTAGTCGAGTAAAAACACGTGCGGGAGGATGCATCCCGCAGGCTAGTCGAGTAAAAACACGTGCGAGAGGATGCATCCCGCAGGCTAGTCGAGCAAAAACACGTGCGAGAGGATGCATCCCGCAGGCTAGTCGAGTAAAAACACGTGCGAGAGGATGCATCCTGCAGGCTAGTCGAGTAAAAACACGTGCGAGAGGATGCATCCCGCAGGCTAGTCGATTAAAAACACGTGCGAGTGGATGAATCCCGCAGGCTAGTCGAGTAAAAACACGTGCGAGAGGATGCATCCCGCAGGCTAGTCGAGCAAAAACACGTGCGAGAGGATGCATCCCGCAGGCTAGTCGAGTAAAAACACGTGCGAAAGGATGCATCCCGCAGGCTAGTCGAGTAAAAACACATGCGAAGTTTTGTGGGATGCGCATGCGCAGGTTTTGTGGGATGCGCATGCGCAGGTTTTTTGGGATGCGCATGGCTAGTCGAGTAAAAACACGTGCGAGAGGATGCATCCCGCAGGCTAGTCGAGCAAAAACACGTGCGAGAGGATGCATCCCGCAGGCTAGTCGAGCAAAAACACGTGCGAGAGGATGCATCCCGCAGGCTAGTCGAGCAAAAACACGTGCGAGAGGATGCATCCCGCAGGCTAGTCAAGTAAAAACACGTGCGAGAGGATGCATCCCGCAGGCTAGTCGAGCACAAACACGTGCGAGAGGATGCATCCCGCAGGCTAGTCGAGCAAATACACGTGCGAGAGGATGCATCCCGCAGGCTAGTCGAGCAAAAACACGTGCGAGAGGATGCATCCCGCAGGCTAGTCGAGCAAAAACACGTGCGAGAGGATGCATCCCGCAGACTAGTCGAGTAAAAACACGTGCGAGAGGATGCTTCCCGCAGGCTAGTCGAGTAAAAACACGTGCGAGAGGATGCATCCCGCAGGCTAGTCGAGTAAAAACACGTGCGAGAGGATGCATCCCGCAGGCTAGTCGAGTAAAAACACGTGCGAGAGGATGCATCCCGCAGGCTAGTCGAGTAAAAACACGTGCGAGAGGATGCGTCCCGCAGGCTAGTCGAGCAAAAACACGTGCGAGAGGATGCATCCCGCAGGCTAGTCGAGCAAAAACACGTGCGAGAGGATGCATCCCGCAGGCTAGTCGAGCAAAAACACGTGCGAGAGGATGCATCCCGCAGGCTAGTCGAGCAAAAACACGTGCGAGAGGATGCATCCCGCAGGCTAGTCGAGCAAAAACACGTGCGAGAGGATGCATCCCGCAGGCTAGTCGAGCAAAAACACGTGCGAGAGGATGCATCCGGCAGGCTAGTCGAGTAAAAACACGTGCGGGAGGATGCATCCCGCAGGCTAGTCGAGTAAAAACACGTGCGAGAGGATGCATCCCGCAGGCTAGTCGAGCAAAAACACGTGCGAGAGGATGCATCCCGCAGGCTAGTCGAGTAAAAACACGTGCGAGAGGATGCATCCTGCAGGCTAGTCGAGTAAAAACACGTGCGAGAGGATGCATCCCGCAGGCTAGTCGAGTAAAAACACGTGCGAGTGGATGAATCCCGCAGGCTAGTCGAGTAAAAACACGTGCGAGAGGATGCATCCCGCAGGCTAGTCGAGCAAAAACACGTGCGAGAGGATGCATCCCG
This sequence comes from Lasioglossum baleicum, assembly GCF_051020765.1. NCBI lineage: Eukaryota > Metazoa > Arthropoda > Insecta > Hymenoptera > Halictidae > Lasioglossum > Lasioglossum baleicum. Next base: position 44,099 of record NW_027469897.1, on the reverse strand, counting down.
CAGGCTAGTCGAGTAAAAACACGTGCGAGAGGATGCATCCCGCAGGCTAGTCGAGTAAAAACACATGCGAAGTTTTGTGGGATGCGCATGCGCAGGTTTTGTGGGATGCGCATGCGCAGGTTTTTTGGGATGCGCATGGCTAGTCGAGTAAAAACACGTGCGAGAGGATGCATCCCGCAGGCTAGTCGAGCAAAAACACGTGCGAGAGGATGCATCCCGCAGGCTAGTCGAGCAAAAACACGTGCGAGAGGATGCATCCCGCAGGCTAGTCGAGCAAAAACACGTGCGAGAGGATGCATCCCGCAGGCTAGTCAAGTAAAAACACGTGCGAGAGGATGCATCCCGCAGGCTAGTCGAGCACAAACACGTGCGAGAGGATGCATCCCGCAGGCTAGTCGAGCAAATACACGTGCGAGAGGATGCATCCCGCAGGCTAGTCGAGCAAAAACACGTGCGAGAGGATGCATCCCGCAGGCTAGTCGAGCAAAAACACGTGCGAGAGGATGCATCCCGCAGACTAGTCGAGTAAAAACACGTGCGAGAGGATGCATCCCGCAGGCTAGGCGAGTAAAAACACGTGCGAGAGGATGCATCCCGCAGGCTAGTCGAGTAAAAACACGTGCGAGAGGATGCGTCCCGCAGGCTAGTCGAGCAAAAACACGTGCGAGAGGATGCATCCCGCTGGCTAGTCGAGCAAAAACACGTGCGAGAGGATGCATCCCGCAGGCTAGTCGAGCAAAAACACGTGCGAGAGGATGCATCCCGCAGGCTAGTCGAGCAAAAACACGTGCGAGAGGATGCATCCTGCAGACTAGTCGAGTAAAAACACGTGCGAGAGGATGCTTCCCGCAGGCTAGTCGAGTAAAAACACGTGCGAGAGGATGCATCCCGCAGGCTAGTCGAGTAAAAACACGTGCGAGAGGATGCATCCCGCAGGCTAGTCGAGTAAAAACACGTGCGAGAGGATGCATCCCGCAGGCTAGTCGAGTAAAAACACGTGCGAGAGGATGCGTCCCGCAGGCTAGTCGAGCAAAAACACGTGCGAGAGGATGCATCCCGCAGGCTAGTCGAGCAAAAACACGTGCGAGAGAATGCATCCCGCAGGCTAGTCGAGCAAAAACACGTGCGAGAGGATGCATCCCGCAGGCTAGTCGAGCAAAAACACGTGCGAGAGGATGCATCCCGCAGTCTAGTCGAGTAAAAACACGTGCGAGAGGATGCATCCCGCAGGCTACTCGAGTAAAAACACGTGCGAGAGGATGCATCCCGCAGGCTAGTCGAGTAAAAACACGTGCGAGGTTTTGTGGGATGCGCATGCGCAGGTTTTTTGGGATGCGCATGTCTAGTCGAGCAAAAACACGTGCGAGAGGATGCATCCCGCAGGCTAGTCGAGCAAAAACACGTGCGAGAGGATGCATCCCGCAGGCTAGTCGAGCAAAAACACGTGCGAGAGGATGCATCCCGCAGGCTAGTCGAGCAAAAACACGTGCGAGAGGATGCATCCCGCAGACTAGTCGAGTAAAAACACGTGCGAGAGGATGCTTCCCGCAGGCTAGTCGAGTAAAAACACGTGCGAGAGGATGCTTCCCGCAGGCTAGTCGAGTAAAAACACGTGCGAGAGGATGCATCCCGCAGGCTAGTCGAGTAAAAACACGTGCGAGAGGATGCATCCCGCAGGCTAGTCGAGCAAAAACACGTGCGAGAGGATGCATCCCGCAGGCTAGTCGAGCAAAAACACGTGCGAGAGGATGCATCCCGCAGGCTAGTCGAGCAAAAACACGTGCGAGAGGATGCGTCCCGCAGGCTAGTCGAGCAAATACACGTGCGAGAGGATGCATCCCGCAGGCTAGTCGAGCAAAAACACGTGCGAGAGGATGCATCCCGCAGGCTAGTCGAGCAAAAACACGTGCGAGAGGATGCATCCCGCAGACTAGTCGAGTAAAAACACGTGCGAGAGGATGCATCCGGCAGACTAGTCGAGCAAAAACACGTGCGAGAGGATGCATCCCGCAGGCTAGTCGAGCAAAAACACGTGCGAGAGGATGCATCCCGCAGGCTAGTCGAGCAAAAACACGTGCGAGAGGATGCATCCCGCAGGCTAGTCGAGTAAAAACACGTGCGGGAGGATGCATCCCGCAGGCTAGTCGAGTAAAAACACGTGCGAGAGGATGCATCCCGCAGGCTAGTCGAGCAAAAACACGTGCGAGAGGATGCATCCCGCAGGCTAGTCGAGTAAAAACACGTGCGAGAGGATGCATCCTGCTGGCTAGTCGAGTAAAAACACGTGCGAGAGGATGCATCCCGCAGGCTAGTCGAGTAAAAACACGTGCGAGTGGATGAATCCCGCAGGCTAGTCGAGTAAAAACACGTGCGAGAGGATGCATCCCGCAGGCTAGTCGAGCAAAAACACGTGCGAGAGGATGCATCCCGCAGGCTAGTCGAGTAAAAACACGTGCGAGAGGATGCATCCCGCAGGCTAGTCGAGTTAAAACACATGCGAAGTTTTGTGGGATGCGCATGCGCAGGTTTTGTGGGATGCGCATGCGCAGGTTTTTTGGGATGCGCATGGCTAGTTGAGTAAAAACACGTGCGAGAGGATGCATACCGCAGGCTAGTCGAGCAAAAACACGTGCGAGAGGATGCATCCCGCAGGCTAGTCGAGCAAAAACACGTGCGAGAGGATGCATCCCGCAGTCTAGTCGAGTAAAAACACGTGCGAGAGGATGCATCCCGCAGGCTACTCGAGTAAAAACACGTGCGAGAGGATGCATCCCGCAGGCTAGTCGAGTAAAAACACGTGCGAGGTTTTGTGGGATGCGCATGCGCAGGTTTTTTGGGATGCGCATGTCTAGTCGAGCAAAAACACGTGCGAGAGGATGCATCCCGCAGGCTAGTCGAGCAAAAACACGTGCGAGAGGATGCATCCCGCAGGCTAGTCGAGCAAAAACACGTGCGAGAGGATGCATCCCGCAGGCTAGTCGAGCAAAAACACGTGCGAGAGGATGCATCCCGCAGTCTAGTCGAGTAAAAACACGTGCGAGAGGATGCATCCCGCAGGCTACTCGAGTAAAAACACGTGCGAGAGGATGCATCCCGCAGGCTAGTCGAGTAAAAACACGTGCGAGGTTTTGTGGGATGCGCATGCGCAGGTTTTTTGGGATGCGCATGTCTAGTCGAGCAAAAACACGTGCGAGAGGATGCATCCCGCAGGCTAGTCGAGCAAAAACACGTGCGAGAGGATGCATCCCGCAGGCTAGTCGAGCAAAAACACGTGCGAGAGGATGCATCCCGCAGGCTAGTCGAGCAAAAACACGTGCGAGAGGATGCATCCCGCAGACTAGTCGAGTAAAAACACGTGCGAGAGGATGCTTCCCGCAGGCTAGTCGAGTAAAAACACGTGCGAGAGGATGCTTCCCGCAGGCTAGTCGAGTAAAAACACGTGCGAGAGGATGCATCCCGCAGGCTAGTCGAGTAAAAACACGTGCGAGAGGATGCATCCCGCAGGCTAGTCGAGCAAAAACACGTGCGAGAGGATGCATCCCGCAGGCTAGTCGAGCAAAAACACGTGCGAGAGGATGCATCCCGCAGGCTAGTCGAGCAAAAACACGTGCGAGAGGATGCGTCCCGCAGGCTAGTCGAGCAAATACACGTGCGAGAGGATGCATCCCGCAGGCTAGTCGAGCAAAAACACGTGCGAGAGGATGCATCCCGCAGGCTAGTCGAGCAAAAACACGTGCGAGAGGATGCATCCCGCAGACTAGTCGAGTAAAAACACGTGCGAGAGGATGCATCCGGCAGACTAGTCGAGCAAAAACACGTGCGAGAGGATGCATCCCGCAGGCTAGTCGAGCAAAAACACGTGCGAGAGGATGCATCCCGCAGGCTAGTCGAGCAAAAACACGTGCGAGAGGATGCATCCCGCAGGCTAGTCGAGTAAAAACACGTGCGGGAGGATGCATCCCGCAGGCTAGTCGAGTAAAAACACGTGCGAGAGGATGCATCCCGCAGGCTAGTCGAGCAAAAACACGTGCGAGAGGATGCATCCCGCAGGCTAGTCGAGTAAAAACACGTGCGAGAGGATGCATCCTGCTGGCTAGTCGAGTAAAAACACGTGCGAGAGGATGCATCCCGCAGGCTAGTCGAGTAAAAACACGTGCGAGTGGATGAATCCCGCAGGCTAGTCGAGTAAAAACACGTGCGAGAGGATGCATCCCGCAGGCTAGTCGAGCAAAAACACGTGCGAGAGGATGCATCCCGCAGGCTAGTCGAGTAAAAACACGTGCGAGAGGATGCATCCCGCAGGCTAGTCGAGTTAAAACACATGCGAAGTTTTGTGGGATGCGCATGCGCAGGTTTTGTGGGATGCGCATGCGCAGGTTTTTTGGGATGCGCATGGCTAGTTGAGTAAAAACACGTGCGAGAGGATGCATACCGCAGGCTAGTCGAGCAAAAACACGTGCGAGAGGATGCATCCCGCAGGCTAGTCGAGCAAAAACACGTGCGAGAGGATGCATCCCGCAGTCTAGTCGAGTAAAAACACGTGCGAGAGGATGCATCCCGCAGGCTACTCGAGTAAAAACACGTGCGAGAGGATGCATCCCGCAGGCTAGTCGAGTAAAAACACGTGCGAGGTTTTGTGGGATGCGCATGCGCAGGTTTTTTGGGATGCGCATGTCTAGTCGAGCAAAAACACGTGCGAGAGGATGCATCCCGCAGGCTAGTCGAGCAAAAACACGTGCGAGAGGATGCATCCCGCAGGCTAGTCGAGCAAAAACACGTGCGAGAGGATGCATCCCGCAGGCTAGTCGAGCAAAAACACGTGCGAGAGGATGCATCCCGCAGACTAGTCGAGTAAAAACACGTGCGAGAGGATGCTTCCCGCAGGCTAGTCGAGTAAAAACACGTGCGAGAGGATGCTTCCCGCAGGCTAGTCGAGTAAAAACACGTGCGAGAGGATGCATCCCGCAGGCTAGTCGAGTAAAAACACGTGCGAGAGGATGCATCCCGCAGGCTAGTCGAGCAAAAACACGTGCGAGAGGATGCATCCCGCAGGCTAGTCGAGCAAAAACACGTGCGAGAGGATGCATCCCGCAGGCTAGTCGAGCAAAAACACGTGCGAGAGGATGCGTCCCGCAGGCTAGTCGAGCAAATACACGTGCGAGAGGATGCATCCCGCAGGCTAGTCGAGCAAAAACACGTGCGAGAGGATGCATCCCGCAGGCTAGTCGAGCAAAAACACGTGCGAGAGGATGCATCCCGCAGACTAGTCGAGTAAAAACACGTGCGAGAGGATGCATCCGGCAGACTAGTCGAGCAAAAACACGTGCGAGAGGATGCATCCCGCAGGCTAGTCGAGCAAAAACACGTGCGAGAGGATGCATCCCGCAGGCTAGTCGAGCAAAAACACGTGCGAGAGGATGCATCCCGCAGGCTAGTCGAGTAAAAACACGTGCGGGAGGATGCATCCCGCAGGCTAGTCGAGTAAAAACACGTGCGAGAGGATGCATCCCGCAGGCTAGTCGAGCAAAAACACGTGCGAGAGGATGCATCCCGCAGGCTAGTCGAGCAAAAACACGTGCGAGAGAATGCATCCCGCAGGCTAGTCGAGCAAAAACACGTGCGAGAGGATGCATCCCGCAGGCTAGTCGAGCAAAAACACGTGCGAGAGGATGCATCCCGCAGTCTAGTCGAGTAAAAACACGTGCGAGAGGATGCATCCCGCAGGCTACTCGAGTAAAAACACGTGCGAGAGGATGCATCCCGCAGGCTAGTCGAGTAAAAACACGTGCGAGGTTTTGTGGGATGCGCATGCGCAGGTTTTTTGGGATGCGCATGTCTAGTCGAGCAAAAACACGTGCGAGAGGATGCATCCCGCAGGCTAGTCGAGCAAAAACACGTGCGAGAGGATGCATCCCGCAGGCTAGTCGAGCAAAAACACGTGCGAGAGGATGCATCCCGCAGGCTAGTCGAGCAAAAACACGTGCGAGAGGATGCATCCCGCAGACTAGTCGAGTAAAACACGTGCGAGAGGATGCTTCCCGCAGGCTAGTCGAGTAAAAACACGTGCGAGAGGATGCTTCCCGCAGGCTAGTCGAGTAAAAACACGTGCGAGAGGATGCATCCCGCAGGCTAGTCGAGTAAAAACACGTGCGAGAGGATGCATCCCGCAGGCTAGTCGAGCAAAAACACGTGCGAGAGGATGCATCCCGCAGGCTAGTCGAGCAAAAACACGTGCGAGAGGATGCATCCCGCAGGCTAGTCGAGCAAAAACACGTGCGAGAGGATGCGTCCCGCAGGCTAGTCGAGCAAATACACGTGCGAGAGGATGCATCCCGCAGGCTAGTCGAGCAAAAACACGTGCGAGAGGATGCATCCCGCAGGCTAGTCGAGCAAAAACACGTGCGAGAGGATGCATCCCGCAGACTAGTCGAGTAAAAACACGTGCGAGAGGATGCATCCGGCAGACTAGTCGAGCAAAAACACGTGCGAGAGGATGCATCCCGCAGGCTAGTCGAGCAAAAACACGTGCGAGAGGATGCATCCCGCAGGCTAGTCGAGCAAAAACACGTGCGAGAGGATGCATCCCGCAGGCTAGTCGAGTAAAAACACGTGCGGGAGGATGCATCCCGCAGGCTAGTCGAGTAAAAACACGTGCGAGAGGATGCATCCCGCAGGCTAGTCGAGCAAAAACACGTGCGAGAGGATGCATCCCGCAGGCTAGTCGAGTAAAAACACGTGCGAGAGGATGCATCCTGCTGGCTAGTCGAGTAAAAACACGTGCGAGAGGATGCATCCCGCAGGCTAGTCGAGTAAAAACACGTGCGAGTGGATGAATCCCGCAGGCTAGTCGAGTAAAAACACGTGCGAGAGGATGCATCCCGCAGGCTAGTCGAGCAAAAACACGTGCGAGAGGATGCATCCCGCAGGCTAGTCGAGTAAAAACACGTGCGAGAGGATGCATCCCGCAGGCTAGTCGAGTTAAAACACATGCGAAGTTTTGTGGGATGCGCATGCGCAGGTTTTGTGGGATGCGCATGCGCAGGTTTTTTGGGATGCGCATGGCTAGTTGAGTAAAAACACGTGCGAGAGGATGCATACCGCAGGCTAGTCGAGCAAAAACACGTGCGAGAGGATGCATCCCGCAGGCTAGTCGAGCAAAAACACGTGCGAGAGGATGCATCCCGCAGGCTAGTCGAGCAAAAACACGTGCGAGAGGATGCATCCCGCAGGCTAGTCAAGTAAAAACACGTGCGAGAGGATGCATCCCGCAGGCTAGTCGAGCAAAAACACGTGCGAGAGGATGCGTCCCGCAGGCTAGTCGAGCAAATACACGTGCGAGAGGATGCATCCCGCAGGCTAGTCGAGCAAAAACACGTGCGAGGTTTTGTGGGATGCGCATGCGCAGGTTTTTTGGGATGCGCATGTCTAGTCGAGCAAAAACACGTGCGAGAGGATGCATCCCGCAGGCTAGTCGAGCAAAAACACGTGCGAGAGGATGCATCCCGCAGGCTAGTCGAGCAAAAACACGTGCGAGAGGATGCATCCCGCAGGCTAGTCGAGCAAAAACACGTGCGAGAGGATGCATCCCGCAGGCTAGTCGAGCAAAAACACGTGCGAGAGGATGCATCCCGCAGGCTAGTCGAGCAAAAACACGTGCGAGAGGATGCATCCCGCAGACTAGTCGAGTAAAAACACGTGCGAGAGGATGCTTCCCGCAGGCTAGTCGAGTAAAAACACGTGCGAGAGGATGCTTCCCGCAGGCTAGTCGAGTAAAAACACGTGCGAGAGGATGCATCCCGCAGGCTAGTCGAGTAAAAACACGTGCGAGAGGATGCATCCCGCAGGCTAGTCGAGCAAAAACACGTGCGAGAGGATGCATCCCGCAGGCTAGTCGAGCAAAAACACGTGCGAGAGGATGCATCCCGCAGGCTAGTCGAGCAAAAACACGTGCGAGAGGATGCGTCCCGCAGGCTAGTCGAGCAAATACACGTGCGAGAGGATGCATCCCGCAGGCTAGTCGAGCAAAAACACGTGCGAGAGGATGCATCCCGCAGGCTAGTCGAGCAAAAACACGTGCGAGAGGATGCATCCCGCAGACTAGTCGAGTAAAAACACGTGCGAGAGGATGCTTCCCGCAGGCTAGTCGAGTAAAAACACGTGCGAGAGGATGCATCCCGCAGGCTAGTCGAGTAAAAACACGTGCGAGAGGATGCATCCCGCAGGCTAGTCGAGTAAAAACACGTGCGAGAGGATGCATCCCGCAGGCTAGTCGAGTAAAAACACGTGCGAGAGGATGCGTCCCGCAGGCTAGTCGAGCAAAAACACGTGCGAGAGGATGCATCCCGCAGGCCAGTCGAGCAAAAACACGTGCGAGAGGATGCATCCCGCAGGCTAGTCGAGCAAAAACACGTGCGAGAGGATGCATCCCGCAGGCTAGTCGAGCAAAAACACGTGCGAGAGGATGCATCCCGCAGGCTAGTCGAGCAAAAACACGTGCGAGAGGATGCATCCCGCAGGCTAGTCGAGCAAAAACACGTGCGAGAGGATGCATCCCGCAGGCTAGTCGAGTAAAAACACGTGCGAGAGGATGCATCCCGCAGGCTAGTCGAGTAAAAACACGTGCGAGAGGATGCATCCCGCAGGCTAGTCGAGTAAAAACACGTGCGAGAGGATTCGTCCCGCAGGCTAGTCGAGCAAAAACACGTGCGAGAGGATGCATCCCGCAGGCTAGTCGAGCAAAAACACGTGCGAGAGGATGCATCCCGCAGGCTAGTCGAGCAAAAACACGTGCGAGAGGATGCATCCCGCAGACTAGTCGAGCAAAAACACGTGCGAGAGGATGCATCCCGCAGGCTAGTCGAGCAAAAACACGTGCGAGAGGATGCATCCCGCAGGCTAGTCGAGCAAAAACACGTGCGAGAGGATGCATCCCGCAGGCTAGTCGAGTAAAAACACGTGCGGGAGGATGCATCCCGCAGGCTAGTCGAGTAAAAACACGTGCGAGAGGATGCATCCCGCAGGCTAGTCGAGCAAAAACACGTGCGAGAGGATGCATCCCGCAGGCTAGTCGAGTAAAAACACGTGCGAGAGGATGCATCCTGCTGGCTAGTCGAGTAAAAACACGTGCGAGAGGATGCATCCCGCAGGCTAGTCGAGTAAAAACACGTGCGAGTGGATGAATCCCGCAGGCTAGTCGAGTAAAAACACGTGCGAGAGGATGCATCCCGCAGGCTAGTCGAGCAAAAACACGTGCGAGAGGATGCATCCCGCAGGCTAGTCGAGTAAAAACACGTGCGAGAGGATGCATCCCGCAGGCTAGTCGAGTTAAAACACATGCGAAGTTTTGTGGGATGCGCATGCGCAGGTTTTGTGGGATGCGCATGCGCAGGTTTTTTGGGATGCGCATGGCTAGTTGAGTAAAAACACGTGCGAGAGGATGCATCCCGCAGGCTAGTCGAGCAAAAACACGTGCGAGAGGATGCATCCCGCAGGCTAGTCGAGCAAAAACACGTGCGAGAGGATGCATCCCGCAGGCTAGTCGAGCAAAAACACGTGCGAGAGGATGCATCCCGCAGGCTAGTCAAGTAAAAACACGTGCGAGAGGATGCATCCCGCAGGCTAGTCGAGCACAAACACGTGCGAGAGAATGCATCCCGCAGGCTAGTCGAGCAAATACACGTGCGAGAGGATGCATCCCGCAGGCTAGTCGAGCAAAAACACGTGCGAGAGGATGCATCCCGCAGGCTAGTCGAGCAAAAACACGTGCGAGAGGATGCATCCCGCAGACTAGTCGAGTAAAAACACGTGCGAGAGGATGCATCCCGCAGGCTAGGCGAGTAAAAACACGTGCGAGAGGATGCATCCCGCAGGCTAGTCGAGTAAAAACACGTGCGAAAGGATGCGTCCCGCAGGCTAGTCGAGCAAAAACACGTGCGAGAGGATGCATCCCGCAGGCTAGTCGAGCAAAAACACGTGCGAGAGGATGCATCCCGCAGGCTAGTCGAGCAAAAACACGTGCGAGAGGATGCATCCCGCAGGCTAGTCGAGCAAAAACACGTGCGAGAGGATGCATCCTGCAGACTAGTCGAGTAAAAACACGTGCGAGAGGATGCTTCCCGCAGGCTAGTCGAGTAAAAACACGTGCGAGAGGATGCATCCCGCAGGCTAGTCGAGTAAAAACACGTGCGAGAGGATGCATCCCGCAGGCTAGTCGAGTAAAAACACGTGCGAGAGGATGCGTCCCGCAGGCTAGTCGAGCAAAAACACGTGCGAGAGGATGCATCCCGCAGGCTAGTCGAGCAAAAACACGTGCGAGAGAATGCATCCCGCAGGCTAGTCGAGCAAAAACACGTGCGAGAGGATGCATCCCGCAGGCTAGTCGAGCAAAAACACGTGCGAGAGGATGCATCCCGCAGTCTAGTCGAGTAAAAACACGTGCGAGAGGATGCATCCCGCAGGCTACTCGAGTAAAAACACGTGCGAGAGGATGCATCCCGCAGGCTAGTCGAGTAAAAACACGTGCGAGGTTTTGTGGGATGCGCATGCGCAGGTTTTTTGGGATGCGCATGTCTAGTCGATCAAAAACACGTGCGAGAGGATGCATCCCGCAGGTTAGTCGAGCAAAAACACGTGCGAGAGGATGCATCCCGCAGGCTAGTCGAGCAAAAACACGTGCGAGAGGATGCATCCCGCAGGCTAGTCGAGCAAAAACACGTGCGAGAGGATGCATCCCGCAGACTAGTCGAGTAAAAACACGTGCGAGAGGATGCTTCCCGCAGGCTAGTCGAGTAAAAACACGTGCGAGAGGATGCTTCCCGCAGGCTAGTCGAGTAAAAACACGTGCGAGAGGATGCATCCCGCAGGCTAGTCGAGTAAAAACACGTGCGAGAGGATGCATCCCGCAGGCTAGTCGAGCAAAAACACGTGCGAGAGGATGCATCCCGCAGGCTAGTCGAGCAAAAACACGTGCGAGAGGATGCATCCCGCAGGCTAGTCGAGCAAAAACACGTGCGAGAGGATGCATCCCGCAGGCTAATCGAGCAAAAACACGTGCGAGAGGATGCATCCCGCAGGCTAGTCGAGCAAAAACACGTGCGAGAGGATGCATCCCGCAGACTAGTCGAGTAAAAACACGTGCGAGAGGATGCTTCCCGCAGGCTAGTCGAGTAAAAACACGTGCGAGAGGATGCATCCCGCAGGCTAGTCGAGTAAAAACACGTGCGAGAGGATGCATCCCGCAGGCTAGTCGAGTAAAAACACGTGCGAGAGGATGCATCCCGCAGGCTAGTCGAGCAAAAACACGTGCGAGAGGATGCATCCCGCAGGCTAGTCGAGCAAAAACACGTACGAGAGGATGCATCCCGCAGGCTAGTCGAGCAAAAACACGTGCGAGAGGATGCATCCCGCAGACTAGTCGAGTAAAAACACGTGCGAGAGGATGCTTCCCGCAGGCTAGTCGAGTAAAAACACGTGCGAGAGGATGCTTCCCGCAGGCTAGTCGAGTAAAAACACGTGCGAGAGGATGCATCCCGCAAGCTAGTCGAGTAAAAACACGTGCAAGAGGATGCTTCCCGCAGGCTAGTCGAGTAAAAACACGTGCGAGAGGATGCATCCCGCAGGCTAGTCGAGTAAAAACGCGTGCGAGAGGATGCGTCCCGCAGGCTAGTCGAGCAACAACACGTGCGAGAGGATGCATCCCGCAGGCTAGTCGAGCAAAAACACGTGCGAGAGGATGCATCCTGCAGGCTAGTCGAGCAAAAACACGTGCGAGAGGATGCATCCCGCAGGCTAGTCGAGTAAAAACACGTGCGGGAGGATGCATCCCGCAGGCTAGTCGAGTAAAAACACGTGCGAGAGGATGCATCCCGCAGGCTAGTCGAGCAAAAACACGTGCGAGAGGATGCATCCCGCAGGCTAGTCGAGTAAAAACACGTGCGAGAGGATGCATCCTGCAGGCTAGTCGAGTAAAAACACGTGCGAGAGGATGCATCCCGCAGGCTAGTCGATTAAAAACACGTGCGAGTGGATGAATCCCGCAGGCTAGTCGAGTAAAAACACGTGCGAGAGGATGCATCCCGCAGGCTAGTCGAGCAAAAACACGTGCGAGAGGATGCATCCCGCAGACTAGTCGAGTAAAAACACGTGCGAGAGGATGCTTCCCGCAGGCTAGTCGAGTAAAAACACGTGCGGGAGGATGCATCCCGCAGGCTAGTCGAGTAAATACACGTGCGATAGGATGCATCCCGCAGGCTAGTCGAGTAAAAACACGTGCGAGAGGATGCATCCCGCAGGCTAGTCGAGCAAAAACACGTGCGAGAGGATGCATCCCGCAGGCTAGTCGAGCAAAAACACGTACGAGAGGATGCATCCCGCAGGCTAGTCGAGCAAAAACACGTGCGAGAGGATGCATCCCGCAGACTAGTCGAGTAAAAACACGTGCGAGAGGATGCTTCCCGCAGGCTAGTCGAGTAAAAACACGTGCGAGAGGATGCTTCCCGCAGGCTAGTCGAGTAAAAACACGTGCGAGAGGATGCATCCCGCAGGCTAGTCGAGTAAAAACACGTGCAAGAGGATGCTTCCCGCAGGCTAGTCGAGTAAAAACACGTGCGAGAGGATGCATCCCGCAGGCTAGTCGAGTAAAAACGCGTGCGAGAGGATGCGTCCCGCAGGCTAGTCGAGCAAAAACACGTGCGAGAGGATGCATCCCGCAGGCTAGTCGAGCAAAAACACGTGCGAGAGGATGCATCCCGCAGGCTAGTCGAGCAAAAACACGTGCGAGAGGATGCATCCCGCAGGCTAGTCGAGTAAAAACACGTGCGGGAGGATGCATCCCGCAGGCTAGTCGAGTAAAAACACGTGCGAGAGGATGCATTCCGCAGGCTAGTCGAGCAAAAACACGTGCGAGAGGATGCATCCCGCAGGCTAGTCGAGTAAAAACACGTGCGAGAGGATGCATCCTGCAGGCTAGTCGAGTAAAAACACGTGCGAGAGGATGCATCCCGCAGGCTAGTCGATTAAAAACACGTGCGAGTGGATGAATCCCGCAGGCTAGTCGAGTAAAAACACGTGCGAGAGGATGCATCCCGCAGGCTAGTCGAGCAAAAACACGTGCGAGAGGATGCATCCCGCAGGCTAGTCGAGTAAAAACACGTGCGAGAGGATGCATCCCGCAGGCTAGTCGAGTAAACACACATGCGAAGTTTTGTGGGATGCGCATGCGCAGGTTTTGTGGGATGCGCATGCGCAGGTTTTTTGGGATGCGCATGGCTAGTCGAGTAAAAACACGTGCGAGAGGATGCATCCCGCAGGCTAGTCGAGCAAAAACACGTGCGAGAGGATGCATCCCGCAGGCTAGTCGAGCAAAAACAGGTGCGAGAGGATGCATCCCGCAGGCTAGTCGAGCAAAAACACGTGCGAGAGGATGCATCCCGCAGGCTAGTCGAGCAAAAACACGTGCGAGAGGATGCATCCCGCAGGCTAGTCGAGCAAAAACACGTGCGAGAGGATGCATCCCGCAGGCTAGTCGAGTAAAAACACGTGCGAGAGGATGCATCCCGCAGGCTACTCGAGTAAAAACACGTGCGAGAGGATGCATCCCGCAGGGTAGTCGAGTAAAAACACGTGCGAGGTTTTGTGGGATGCGCATGCGCAGGTTTTTTGGGATGCGCATGTCTAGTCGAGCAAAAACACGTGCGAGAGGATGCATCCCGCAGGCTAGTCGAGCAAAAACACGTGCGAGAGGATGCATCCCGCAGGCTAGTCGAGCAAAAACACGTGCGAGAGGATGCATCCCGCAGGTTAGTCGAGCAAAAACACGTGCGAGAGGATGCATCCCACAGACTAGTCGAGTAAAAACACGTGCGAGAGGATGCTTCCCGCAGGCTAGTCGAGTAAAAACACGTGCGAGAGGATGCTTCCCGCAGGCTAGTCGAGTAAAAACACGTGCGAGAGGATGCATCCCGCAGGCTAGTCGAGTAAAAACACGTGCGAGAGGATGCATCCCGCAGGCTAGTCGAGCAAAAACACGTGCGAGAGGATGCATCCCGCAGGCTAGTCGAGCAAAAACACGTGCGAGAGGATGCATCCCGCAGGCTAGTCGAGCAAAAACACGTGCGAGAGGATGCATCCCGCAGGCTAGTCGAGTAAAAACACGTGCGAGAGGATGCATCCCGCAGGCTAGTCGAGTAAAAACACGTGCGAGGTTTTGTGGGATGCGCATGCGCAGGTTTTTTGGGATGCGCATGGCTAGTCGAGCAAAAACACGTGCGAGAGGATGCATCCCGCAGGCTAGTCGAGTAAAAACACGTGCGAGGTTTTGTGGGATGCGCATGCGCAGGTTTTTTGGGATGCGCATGGCTAGTCGAGCAAAAACACGTGCGAGAGGATGCATCCTGCAGGCTAATCGAGCAAAAACACGTGCGAGAGGATGCATCCCGCAGGCTAGTCGAGCAAAAACACGTGCGAGAGGATGCATCCCGCAGGCTAGTCGAGCAAAAACACGTGCGAGAGGATGCATCCCGCAGACTAGTCGAGTAAAAACACGTGCGAGAGGATGCTTCCCGCAGGCTAGTCGAGTAAAAACACGTGCGAGAGGATGCTTCCCGCAGGCTAGTCGAGTAAAAACACGTGCGAGAGGATGCATCCCGCAGGCTAGTCGAGTAAAAACACGTGCAAGAGGATGCTTCCCGCAGGCTAGTCGAGTAAAAACACGTGCGAGAGGATGCATCCCGCAGGCTAGTCGAGTAAAAACGCGTGCGAGAGGATGCGTCCCGCAGGCTAGTCGAGCAAAAACACGTGCGAGAGGATGCATCCCGCAGGCTAGTCGAGCAAAAACACGTGCGAGAGGATGCATCCCGCAGGCTAGTCGAGCAAAAACACGTGCGAGAGGATGCATCCCGCAGGCTAGTCGAGTAAAAACACGTGCGGGAGGATGCATCCCGCAGGCTAGTCGAGTAAAAACACGTGCGAGAGGATGCATCCCGCAGGCTAGTGGAGCAAAAACACGTGCGAGAGGATGCATCCCGCAGGCTAGTCGAGTAAAAACACGTGCGAGAGGATGCATCCTGCAGGCTAGTCGAGTAAAAACACGTGCGAGAGGATGCATCCCGCAGGCTAGTCGAGTAAAAACACATGCGAGTGGATGAATCCCGCAGGCTAGTCGAGTAAAAACACGTGCGAGAGGATGCATTCCGCAGGCTAGTCGAGCAAAAACACGTGCGAGAGGATGCATCCCGCAGGCTAGTCGAGTAAAAACACGTGCGAGAGGATGCATCCTGCAGGCTAGTCGAGTAAAAACACGTGCGAGAGGATGCATCCCGCAGGCTAGTCGATTAAAAACACGTGCGAGTGGATGAATCCCGCAGGCTAGTCGAGTAAAAACACGTGCGAGAGGATGCATCCCGCAGGCTAGTCGAGCAAAAACACGTGCGAGAGGATGCATCCCGCAGGCTAGTCGAGTAAAAACACGTGCGAGAGGATGCATCCCGCAGGCTAGTCGAGTAAACACACATGCGAAGTTTTGTGGGATGCGCATGCGCAGGTTTTGTGGGATGCGCATGCGCAGGTTTTTTGGGATGCGCATGGCTAGTCGAGTAAAAACACGTGCGAGAGGATGCATCCCGCAGGCTAGTCGAGCAAAAACACGTGCGAGAGGATGCATCCCGCAGGCTAGTCGAGCAAAAACAGGTGCGAGAGGATGCATCCCGCAGGCTAGTCGAGCAAAAACACGTGCGAGAGGATGCATCCCGCAGGCTAGTCGAGCAAAAACACGTGCGAGAGGATGCATCCCGCAGGCTAGTCGAGCAAAAACACGTGCGAGAGGATGCATCCCGCAGGCTAGTCGAGTAAAAACACGTGCGAGAGGATGCATCCCGCAGGCTACTCGAGTAAAAACACGTGCGAGAGGATGCATCCCGCAGGGTAGTCGAGTAAAAACACGTGCGAGGTTTTGTGGGATGCGCATGCGCAGGTTTTTTGGGATGCGCATGTCTAGTCGAGCAAAAACACGTGCGAGAGGATGCATCCCGCAGGCTAGTCGAGCAAAAACACGTGCGAGAGGATGCATCCCGCAGGCTAGTCGAGCAAAAACACGTGCGAGAGGATGCATCCCGCAGGTTAGTCGAGCAAAAACACGTGCGAGAGGATGCATCCCACAGACTAGTCGAGTAAAAACACGTGCGAGAGGATGCTTCCCGCAGGCTAGTCGAGTAAAAACACGTGCGAGAGGATGCTTCCGCAGGCTAGTCGAGTAAAAACACGTGCGAGAGGATGCATCCCGCAGGCTAGTCGAGTAAAAACACGTGCGAGAGGATGCATCCCGCAGGCTAGTCGAGCAAAAACACGTGCGAGAGGATGCATCCCGCAGGCTAGTCGAGCAAAAACACGTGCGAGAGGATGCATCCCGCAGGCTAGTCGAGCAAAAACACGTGCGAGAGGATGCATCCCGCAGGCTAGTCGAGTAAAAACACGTGCGAGAGGATGCATCCCGCAGGCTAGTCGAGTAAAAACACGTGCGAGGTTTTGTGGGATGCGCATGCGCAGGTTTTTTGGGATGCGCATGGCTAGTCGAGCAAAAACACGTGCGAGAGGATGCATCCCGCAGGCTAGTCGAGTAAAAACACGTGCGAGGTTTTGTGGGATGCGCATGCGCAGGTTTTTTGGGATGCGCATGGCTAGTCGAGCAAAAACACGTGCGAGAGGATGCATCCTGCAGGCTAGTCGAGCAAAAACACGTGCGAGAGGATGCATCCCGCAGGCTAGTCGAGCAAAAACACGTGCGAGAGGATGCATCCCGCAGGCTAGTCGAGCAAAAACACGTGCGAGAGGATGCATCCCGCAGACTAGTCGAGTAAAAACACGTGCGAGAGGATGCTTCCCGCAGGCTAGTCGAGTAAAAACACGTGCGAGAGGATGCTTCCCGCAGGCTAGTCGAGTAAAAACACGTGCGAGAGGATGCATCCCGCAGGCTAGTCGAGTAAAAACACGTGCAAGAGGATGCTTCCCGCAGGCTAGTCGAGTAAAAACACGTGCGAGAGGATGCATCCCGCAGGCTAGTCGAGTAAAAACGCGTGCGAGAGGATGCGTCCCGCAGGCTAGTCGAGCAAAAACACGTGCGAGAGGATGCATCCCGCAGGCTAGTCGAGCAAAAACACGTGCGAGAGGATGCATCCCGCAGGCTAGTCGAGCAAAAACACGTGCGAGAGGATGCATCCCGCAGGCTAGTCGAGTAAAAACACGTGCGGGAGGATGCATCCCGCAGGCTAGTCGAGTAAAAACACGTGCGAGAGGATGCATCCCGCAGGCTAGTGGAGCAAAAACACGTGCGAGAGGATGCATCCCGCAGGCTAGTCGAGTAAAAACACGTGCGAGAGGATGCATCCTGCAGGCTAGTCGAGTAAAAACACGTGCGAGAGGATGCATCCCGCAGGCTAGTCGAGTAAAAACACATGCGAGTGGATGAATCCCGCAGGCTAGTCGAGTAAAAACACGTGCGAGAGGATGCATCCCGCAGGCTAGTCGAGCAAAAACACGTGCGAGAGGATGCATCCCGCAGGCTAGTCGAGTAAAAACACGTGCGAGAGGATGCATCCCGCAGGCTAGTCGAGTAAAAACACATGCGAAGTTTTGTGGGATGCGCATGCGCAGGTTTTGTGGGATGCGCATGCGCAGGTTTTTTGGGATGCGCATGGCTAGTCGAGTAAAAACACGTGCGAGAGGATGCATCCCGCAGGCTAGTCGAGCAAAAACACGTGCGAGAGGATGCATCCCGCAGGCTAGTCGAGCAAAAACACGTGAGAGAGGATGCATTCCGCAGGCTAGTCGAGCAAAAACACGTGCGAGAGGATGCATCCCGCAGGCTAGTCAAGTAAAAACACGTGCGAGAGGATGCATCCCGCAGGCTAGTCGAGTAAAAACACGTGCGAGAGGATGCATCCCGCAGGCTAGTCGAGTAAAAACACGTGCGAGAGGATCCATCCCGCAGGCTAGTCGAGTACAAACACGTGCGAGAGGATGCGTCCCGCAGGCTAGTCGAGCAAAAACACGTGCGAGAGGATGCATCCCGCAGGCTAGTCGAGCAAAAACACGTGCGAGAGGATGCATCCCGCAGGCTAGTCGAGCAAAAACACGTGCGAGAGGATGCATCCCGCAGGCTAGTCGAGCAAAAACACGTGCGAGAGGATGCATCCTGCAGACTAGTCGAGTAAAAACACGTGCGGGAGGATGCTTCCCGCAGGCTAGTCGAGTAAAAACACGTGCGAGAGGATGCATCTCGCAGGCTAGTCGAGTAAAAACACGTGCGAGAGGATGCATCCCGCAGGCTAGTCGAGTAAAAACACGTGCGAGAGGATGCATCCCGCAGGCTAGTCGAGTAAAAACACGTGCGAGAGGATGCGTCCCGCAGGCTAGTCGAGCAAAAACACGTGCGAGAGGATGCATCCCGCAGGCTAGTCGAGCAAAAACACGTGCGAGAGGATGCATCCCGCAGGCTAGTCGAGCAAAAACACGTGCGAGAGTTTGCATCCCGTAGGCTAGTCGAGTAAAAACACGTGCGGGAGGATGCATCCCGCAGGCTAGTCGAGTAAAAACACGTGCGAGAGGATGCATCCCGCAGGCTAGTCGAGCAAAAACACGTGCGAGAGGATGCATCCCGCAGGCTAGTCAAGTAAAAACACTTGCGAGAGGATGCATCCTGCAGGCTAGTCGAGTAAAAACACGTGTGAGAGGATGCATCCCGCATGCTAGTCGAGTAAAAACACGTGCGAGAGGATGCATCCCGCAGGCTAGTCGAGTAAAAACACGTGCGAGAGGATGCATCCCGCAGGCTAGTCGAGTAAAAACACGTGCGAGGTTTTGTGGGATGCGCATGCGCAGGTTTTGTGGGATGCGCATGCGCAGGTTTTTTGGGATGCGCATGGCTACTCGAGCAAAAACACGTGCGAGAGGATGCATCCCGCAGGGTAGTCGAGTAAAAACACGTGCGAGAGGATGCATCCCGCAGGCTAGTCGAGCAAAAACACGTGCGAGAGGATGCATCCCGCAGGCTAGTCGAGTAAAAACACGTGCGAAAGGATGCATCCCGCAGGCTAGTCGAGCACAAACACGTGCGAGGTTTTGTGGGATGCGCATGCGCAGGTTTTGTGGGATGCGCATGCGCAGGTTTTTTGGGATGCGCATGCGCAGGTTTTTTGGGATGCGCATGGTTAGTCGAGCAAAAACACGTGCGAGAGGATGCATCCCGCAGGCTAGTCGAGCAAAAACACGTGCGAGAGGATGCATCCCGCAGGCTAGTCGAGTAAAAACACGTGCGAGAGGATGCATCCCGCAGGCTAGTCGAGTAAAAACACGTGCGAGAGGATGCATCCCGCAGGCTAGTCGGGTAAAAACACGTGCGAGGTTTTGTGGGATGCGCATGCGCAGGCTTTTTGGGATGCGCATGGCTAGTCGAGCATAAACACGTGCGAGAGGATGCATCCCGCAGGGTAGTCGAGTAAAAACACGTGCGAGAGGATGCATCCCGCAGGCTAGTCGAGCACAAACACGTGCGAGAGGATGCATCCCGCAGGCTAGTCGAGCAAAAACACGTGCGAGAGGATGCATCCCGCAGGCTAGTCGAGTAAAAACACGTGCGAAAGGATGCATCCCGCAGGCTAGTCGAGCACAAACACGTGCGAGGTTTTGTGGGATGCGCATGCGCAGGTTTTGTGGGATGCGCATGCGCAGGTTTTTTGGGATGCGCATGCGCAGGTTTTTTGGGATGCGCATGGTTAGTCGAGCAAAAACACGTGCGAGAGGATGCATCCCGCAGGCTAGTCGAGCAAAAACACGTGCGAGAGGATGCATCCCGCAGGCTAGTCGAGTAAAAACACGTGCGAGAGGATGCATCCTGCAGGCTAGTCGAGTAAAAACACGTGCGAGAGGATGTATCCCGCAGGCTAGTCGAGTAAAAACACGTGCGAGAGGATGCATCCCGCAGGCTAGTCGAGTAAAAACACGTGCGAGAGGATGCATCCCGCAGGCTAGTCGAGTAAAAACACGTGCGAGGTTTTGTGGGATGCGCATGCGCAGGCTTTTTGGGATGCGCATGGCTAGTCGAGCATAAACACGTGCGAGAGGATGCATCCCGCAGGGTAGTCGAGTAAAAACACGTGCGAGAGGATGCATCCCGCAGGCTAGTCGAGTAAAAACACGTGCGAGAGGATGCATCCCGCAGGGTAGTCGAGTAAAAACACGTGCGAGAGGATGCATCCCGCAGGCTAGTCGAGTAAAAACACGTGCGAGAGGATGCATCCCGCAGGCTAGTCGAGCAAAAACACGTGCGAGAGGATGCATCCCGCAGGCTAGTCGAGCAAAAACACGTGCGAGAGGATGCATCCCGCAGGCTAGTCGAGCAAAAACACGTGCGAGAGGATGCATCCCGCAGGCTAGTCGAGCAAAAACACGTGCGAGAGGATGCATCCCGCAGGCTAGTCGAGCAAAAACACGTGCGAGAGGATGCATCCCGCAGACTAGTCGAGTAAAAACACGTGCGAGAGGATGCTTCCCGCAGGCTAGTCGAGTAAAAACACGTGCGGGAGGATGCATCCCGCAGGCTAGTCGAGTAAAAACACGTGCGAGAGGATGCATCCCGCAGGCTAGTCGAGTAAAAACACGTGCGAGAGGATGCATCCCGCAGGCTAGTCGAGCAAAAACACGTGCGAGAGGATGCATCCCGCAGGCTAGTCGAGCAAAAACACGTACGAGAGGATGCATCCCGCAGGCTAGTCGAGCAAAAACACGTGCGAGAGGATGCATCCCGCAGACTAGTCGAGTAAAAACACGTGCGAGAGGATGCTTCCCGCAGGCTAGTCGAGTAAAAACACGTGCGAGAGGATGCTTCCCGCAGGCTAGTCGAGTAAAAACACGTGCGAGAGGATGCATCCCGCAGGCTAGTCGAGTAAAAACACGTGCAAGAGGATGCTTCCCGCAGGCTAGTCGAGTAAAAACACGTGCGAGAGGATGCATCCCGCAGGCTAGTCGAGTAAAAACGCGTGCGAGAGGATGCGTCCCGCAGGCTAGTCGAGCAAAAACACGTGCGAGAGGATGCATCCCGCAGGCTAGTCGAGCAAAAACACGTGCGAGAGGATGCATCCCGCAGGCTAGTCGAGCAAAAACACGTGCGAGAGGATGCATCCCGCAGGCTAGTCGAGTAAAAACACGTGCGGGAGGATGCATCCCGCAGGCTAGTCGAGTAAAAACACGTGCGAGAGGATGCATCCCGCAGGCTAGTCGAGCAAAAACACGTGCGAGAGGATGCATCCCGCAGGCTAGTCGAGTAAAAACACGTGCGAGAGGATGCATCCCGCAGGCTAGTCGAGTAAAAACACGTGCGAGGTTTTGTGGGATGCGCATGCGCAGGTTTTGTGGGATGCGCATGCGCAGGTTTTTTGGGATGCGCATGGCTAGTCGAGCAAAAACACGTGCGAGAGGATGCATCCCGCAGGGTAGTCGAGTAAAAACACGTGCGAGAGGATGCATCCCGCAGGCTAGTCGAGCAAAAACACGTGCGAGAGGATGCATCCCGCAGGCTAGTCGAGTAAAAACACGTGCGAAAGGATGCATTCCGCAGGCTAGTCGAGCACAAACACGTGCGAGGTTTTGTGGGATGCGCATGCGCAGGTTTTGTGGGATGCGCATGCGCAGGTTTTTTGGGATGCGCATGCGCAGGTTTTTTGGGATGCGCATGGTTAGTCGAGCAAAAACACGTGCGAGAGGATGCATCCCGCAGGCTAGTCGAGCAAAAACACGTGCGAGAGGATGCATCCCGCAGGCTAGTCGAGTAAAAACACGTGCGAGAGGATGCATCCCGCAGGCTAGTCGAGTAAAAACACGTGCGAGAGGATGCATCCCGCAGGCTAGTCGGGTAAAAACACGTGCGAGGTTTTGTGGGATGCGCATGCGCAGGCTTTTTGGGATGCGCATGGCTAGTCGAGCATAAACACGTGCGAGAGGATGCATCCCGCAGGGTAGTCGAGTAAAAACACGTGCGAGAGGATGCATCCCGCAGGCTAGTCGAGCACAAACACGTGCGAGAGGATGCATCCCGCAGGCTAGTCGAGCAAAAACACGTGCGAGAGGATGCATCCCGCAGGCTAGTCGAGTAAAAACACGTGCGAAAGGATGCATCCCGCAGGCTAGTCGAGCACAAACACGTGCGAGGTTTTGTGGGATGCGCATGCGCAGGTTTTGTGGGATGCGCATGCGCAGGTTTTTTGGGATGCGCATGCGCAGGTTTTTTGGGATGCGCATGGTTAGTCGAGCAAAAACACGTGCGAGAGGATGCATCCCGCAGGCTAGTCGAGCAAAAACACGTGCGAGAGGATGCATCCCGCAGGCTAGTCGAGTAAAAACACGTGCGAGAGGATGCATCCTGCAGGCTAGTCGAGTAAAAACACGTGCGAGAGGATGTATCCCGCAGGCTAGTCGAGTAAAAACACGTGCGAGAGGATGCATCCCGCAGGCTAGTCGAGTAAAAACACGTGCGAGAGGATGCATCCCGCAGGCTAGTCGAGTAAAAACACGTGCGAGGTTTTGTGGGATGCGCATGCGCAGGCTTTTTGGGATGCGCATGGCTAGTCGAGCATAAACACGTGCGAGAGGATGCATCCCGCAGGGTAGTCGAGTAAAAACACGTGCGAGAGGATGCATCCCGCAGGCTAGTCGAGTAAAAACACGTGCGAGAGGATGCATCCCGCAGGGTAGTCGAGTAAAAACACGTGCGAGAGGATGCATCCCGCAGGCTAGTCGAGTAAAAACACGTGCGAGAGGATGCATCCCGCAGGCTAGTCGAGCAAAAACACGTGCGAGAGGATGCATCCCGCAGGCTAGTCGAGCAAAAACACGTGCGAGAGGATGCATCCCGCAGGCTAGTCGAGCAAAAACACGTGCGAGAGGATGCATCCCGCAGGCTAGTCGAGCAAAAACACGTGCGAGAGGATGCATCCCGCAGGCTAGTCGAGCAAAAACACGTGCGAGAGGATGCATCCCGCAGACTAGTCGAGTAAAAACACGTGCGAGAGGATGCTTCCCGCAGGCTAGTCGAGTAAAAACACGTGCGGGAGGATGCATCCCGCAGGCTAGTCGAGTAAAAACACGTGCGAGAGGATGCATCCCGCAGGCTAGTCGAGTAAAAACACGTGCGAGAGGATGCATCCCGCAGGCTAGTCGAGCAAAAACACGTGCGAGAGGATGCATCCCGCAGGCTAGTCGAGCAAAAACACGTACGAGAGGATGCATCCCGCAGGCTAGTCGAGCAAAAACACGTGCGAGAGGATGCATCCCGCAGACTAGTCGAGTAAAAACACGTGCGAGAGGATGCTTCCCGCAGGCTAGTCGAGTAAAAACACGTGCGAGAGGATGCTTCCCGCAGGCTAGTCGAGTAAAAACACGTGCGAGAGGATGCATCCCGCAGGCTAGTCGAGTAAAAACACGTGCAAGAGGATGCTTCCCGCAGGCTAGTCGAGTAAAAACACGTGCGAGAGGATGCATCCCGCAGGCTAGTCGAGTAAAAACGCGTGCGAGAGGATGCGTCCCGCAGGCTAGTCGAGCAAAAACACGTGCGAGAGGATGCATCCCGTAGGCTAGTCGAGCAAAAACACGTGCGAGAGGATGCATCCCGCAGGCTAGTCGAGCAAAAACACGTGCGAGAGGATGCATCCCGCAGGCTAGTCGAGTAAAAACACGTGCGGGAGGATGCATCCCGCAGGCTAGTCGAGTAAAAACACGTGCGAGAGGATGCATCCCGCAGGCTAGTCGAGCAAAAACACGTGCGAGAGGATGCATCCCGCAGGCTAGTCGAGTAAAAACACGTGCGAGAGGATGCATCCTGCAGGCTAGTCGAGTAAAAACACGTGCGAGAGGATGCATCCCGCAGGCTAGTCAATTAAAAACACGTGCGAGTGGATGAATCCCGCAGGCTAGTCGAGTAAAAACACGTGCGAGAGGATGCATCCCGCAGGCTAGTCGAGCAAAAACACGTGCGAGAGGATGCATCCCGCAGGCTAGTCGAGTAAAAACACGTGCGAGAGGATGCATCCCGCAGGCTAGTCGAGTAAACACACATGCGAAGTTTTGTGGGATGCGCATGCGCAGGTTTTGTGGGATGCGCATGCGCAGGTTTTTTGGGATGCGCATGGCTAGTCGAGTAAAAACACGTGCGAGAGGATGCATCCCGCAGGCTAGTCGAGCAAAAACACGTGCGAGAGGATGCATCCCGCAGGCTAGTCGAGCAAAAACACGTGCGAGAGGATGCATCCCGCAGGCTAGTCGAGCAAAAACACGTGCGAGAGGATGCATCCCGCAGGCTAGTCGAGCAAAAACACGTGCGAGAGGATGCATCCCGCAGGCTAGTCGAGCAAAAACACGTGCGAGAGGATGCATCCCGCAGGCTAGTCGAGCAAAAACACGTGCGAGAGGATGCATCCCGCAGGCTAGTCGAGTAAAAACACGTGCGAGAGGATGCATCCCGCAGGCTACTCGAGTAAAAACACGTGCGAGAGGATGCATCCCGCAGGGTAGTCGAGTAAAAACACGTGCGAGATTTTGTGGGATGCGCATGCGCAGGTTTTTTGGGATGCGCATGTCTAGTCGAGCAAAAACACGTGCGAGAGGATGCATCCCGCAGGCTAGTCGAGCAAAAACACGTGCGAGAGGATGCATCCCGCAGGCTAGTCGAGCAAAAACACGTGCGAGAGGATGCATCCCGCAGGTTAGTCGAGCAAAAACACGTGCGAGAGGATGCATCCCGCAGACTAGTCGAGTAAAAACACGTGCGAGAGGATGCTTCCCGCAGGCTAGTCGAGTAAAAACACGTGCGAGAGGATGCTTCCCGCAGGCTAGTCGAGTAAAAACACGTGCGAGAGGATGCATCCCGCAGGCTAGTCGAGTAAAAACACGTGCGAGAGGATGCATCCCGCAGGCTAGTCGAGCAAAAACACGTGCGAGAGGATGCATCCCGCAGGCTAGTCGAGCAAAAACACGTGCGAGAGGATGCATCCCGCAGGCTAGTCGAGCAAAAACACGTGCGAGAGGATGCATCCCGCAGGCTAGTCGAGTAAAAACACGTGCGAGAGGATGCATCCCGCAGGCTAGTCGAGTAAAAACACGTGCGAGAGGATGCATCCCGCAGGCTAGTCGGGTAAAAACACGTGCGAGGTTTTGTGGGATGCGCATGCGCAGGCTTTTTGGGATGCGCATGGCTAGTCGAGCATAAACACGTGCGAGAGGATGCATCCCGCAGGGTAGTCGAGTAAAAACACGTGCGAGAGGATGCATCCCGCAGGCTAGTCGAGCACAAACACGTGCGAGAGGATGCATCCCGCAGGCTAGTCGAGCAAAAACACGTGCGAGAGGATGCATCCCGCAGGCTAGTCGAGTAAAAACACGTGCGAAAGGATGCATCCCGCAGGCTAGTCGAGCACAAACACGTGCGAGGTTTTGTGGGATGCGCATGCGCAGGTTTTGTGGGATGCGCATGCGCAGGTTTTTTGGGATGCGCATGCGCAGGTTTGCCAGGTTTTTGGGATGCGCATGGTTAGTCGAGCAAAAACACGTGCGGGAGGATGCATCCCGCAGGCTAGTCGAGCAAAAACACGTGCGAGAGGATGCATCCCGCAGGCTAGTCGAGTAAAAACACGTGCGAGAGGATGCATCCTGCAGGCTAGTCGAGTAAAAACACGTGCGAGAGGATGTATCCCGCAGGCTAGTCGAGTAAAAACACGTGCGAGAGGATGCATCCCGCAGGCTAGTCGAGTAAAAACACGTGCGAGAGGATGCATCCCGCAGGCTAGTCGAGTAAAAACACGTGCGAGGTTTTGTGGGATGCGCATGCGCAGGCTTTTTGGGATGCGCATGGCTAGTCGAGCATAAACACGTGCGAGAGGATGCATCCCGCAGGGTAGTCGAGTAAAAACACGTGCGAGAGGATGCATCCCGCAGGCTAGTCGAGTAAAAACACGTGCGAGAGGATGCATCCCGCAGGGTAGTCGAGTAAAAACACGTGCGAGAGGATGCATCCCGCAGGCTAGTCGAGTAAAAACACGTGCGAGAGGATGCATCCCGCAGGCTAGTCGAGCAAAAACACGTGCGAGAGGATGCATCCCGCAGGCTAGTCGAGCAAAAACACGTGCGAGAGGATGCATCCCGCAGGCTAGTCGAGCAAAAACACGTGCGAGAGGATGCATCCCGCAGGCTAGTCGAGCAAAAACACGTGCGAGAGGATGCATCCCGCAGGCTAGTCGAGCAAAAACACGTGCGAGAGGATGCATCCCGCAGACTAGTCGAGTAAAAACACGTGCGAGAGGATGCTTCCCGCAGGCTAGTCGAGTAAAAACACGTGCGGGAGGATGCATCCCGCAGGCTAGTCGAGTAAAAACACGTGCGAGAGGATGCATCCCGCAGGCTAGTCGAGTAAAAACACGTGCGAGAGGATGCATCCCGCAGGCTAGTCGAGCAAAAACACGTGCGAGAGGATGCATCCCGCAGGCTAGTCGAGCAAAAACACGTACGAGAGGATGCATCCCGCAGGCTAGTCGAGCAAAAACACGTGCGAGAGGATGCATCCCGCAGACTAGTCGAGTAAAAACACGTGCGAGAGGATGCTTCCCGCAGGCTAGTCGAGTAAAAACACGTGCGAGAGGATGCATCCCGCAGGCTAGTCGAGTAAAAACACGTGCAAGAGGATGCTTCCCGCAGGCTAGTCGAGTAAAAACACGTGCGAGAGGATGCATCCCGCAGGCTAGTCGAGTAAAAACGCGTGCGAGAGGATGCGTCCCGCAGGCTAGTCGAGCAAAAACACGTGCGAGAGGATGCATCCTGCAGGCTAGTCGAGTAAAAACACGTGCGAGAGGATGCATCCCGCAGGCTAGTCGATTAAAAACACGTGCGAGTGGATGAATCCCGCAGGCTAGTCGAGTAAAAACACGTGCGAGAGGATGCATCCCGCAGGCTAGTCGAGCAAAAACACGTGCGAGAGGATGCATCCCGCAGGC
Organism: Lasioglossum baleicum; assembly: GCF_051020765.1. Taxonomy (NCBI): domain Eukaryota; kingdom Metazoa; phylum Arthropoda; class Insecta; order Hymenoptera; family Halictidae; genus Lasioglossum; species Lasioglossum baleicum. Next base: position 17,076 of record NW_027469897.1, on the reverse strand, counting down.
TAGTCGAGTAAAAACACGTGCGAGAGGATGCATCCCGCAGGCTAGTCGAGTAAACACACATGCGAAGTTTTGTGGGATGCGCATGCGCAGGTTTTGTGGGATGCGCATGCGCAGGTTTTTTGGGATGCGCATGGCTAGTCGAGTAAAAACACGTGCGAGAGGATGCATCCCGCAGGCTAGTCGAGCAAAAACACGTGCGAGAGGATGCATCCCGCAGGCTAGTCGAGCAAAAACACGTGCGAGAGGATGCATCCCGCAGGCTAGTCGAGCAAAAAACACGTGCGAGAGGATGCATCCCGCAGGCTAGTCGAGCAAAAACACGTGCGAGAGGATGCATCCCGCAGGCTAGTCGAGCAAAAACACGTGCGAGAGGATGCATCCCGCAGGCTAGTCGAGTAAAAACACGTGCGAGAGGATGCATCCGGCAGGCTACTCGAGTAAAAACACGTGCGAGAGGATGCATCCCGCAGGGTAGTCGAGTAAAAACACGTGCGAGATTTTGTGGGATGCGCATGCGCAGGTTTTTTGGGATGCGCATGTCTAGTCGAGCAAAAACACGTGCGAGAGGATGCATCCCGCAGGCTAGTCGAGCAAAAACACGTGCGAGAGGATGCATCCCGCAGGTTAGTCGAGCAAAAACACGTGCGAGAGGATGCATCCCGCAGACTAGTCGAGTAAAAACACGTGCGAGAGGATGCTTCCCGCAGGCTAGTCGAGTAAAAACACGTGCGAGAGGATGCTTCCCGCAGGCTAGTCGAGTAAAAACACGTGCGAGAGGATGCATCCCGCAGGCTAGTCGAGTAAAAACACGTGCGAGAGGATGCATCCCGCAGGCTAGTCGAGCAAAAACACGTGCGAGAGGATGCATCCCGCAGGCTAGTCGAGCAAAAACACGTGCGAGAGGATGCATCCCGCAGGCTAGTCGAGCAAAAACACGTGCGAGAGGATGCATCCCGCAGGCTAGTCGAGTAAAAACACGTGCGAGAGGATGCATCCCGCAGGCTACTCGAGTAAAAACACGTGCGTGAGGATGCATCCCGCAGGCTAGTCGAGTAAAAACACGTGCGAGGTTTTGTGGGATGCGCATGCGCAGGTTTTTTGGGATGCGCATGGCTAGTCGAGCAAAAACACGTGCGAGAGGATGCATCCCGCAGGCTAGTCGAGCAAAAACACGTGCGAGAGGATGCATCCCGCAGGCTAGTCGAGCAAAAACACGTGCGAGAGGATGCATCCCGCAGACTAGTCGAGTAAAAACACGTGCGAGAGGATGCTTCCCGCAGGCTAGTCGAGTAAAAACACGTGCGAGAGGATGCTTCCCGCAGGCTAGTCGAGTAAAAACACGTGCGAGAGGATGCATCCCGCAGGCTAGTCGAGTAAAAACACGTGCAAGAGGATGCTTCCCGCAGGCTAGTCGAGTAAAAACACGTGCGAGAGGATGCATCCCGCAGGCTAGTCGAGTAAAAACGCGTGCGAGAGGATGCGTCCCGCAGGCTAGTCGAGCAAAAACACGTGCGAGAGGATGCATCCCGCAGGCTAGTCGAGCAAAAACACGTGCGAGAGGATGCATCCCGCAGGCTAGTCGAGCAAAAACACGTGCGAGAGGATGCATCCCGCAGGCTAGTCGAGTAAAAACACGTGCGGGAGGATGCATCCCGCAGGCTAGTCGAGTAAAAACACGTGCGAGAGGATGCATCCCGCAGGCTAGTCGAGCAAAAACACGTGCGAGAGGATGCATCCCGCAGGCTAGTCGAGTAAAAACACGTGCGAGAGGATGCATCCTGCAGGCTAGTCGAGTAAAAACACGTGCGAGAGGATGCATCCCGCAGGCTAGTCGAGTAAAAACACATGCGAGTGGATGAATCCCGCAGGCTAGTCGAGTAAAAACACGTGCGAGAGGATGCATCCCGCAGGCTAGTCGAGCAAAAACACGTGCGAGAGGATGCATCCCGCAGGCTAGTCGAGCAAATACACGTGCGAGAGGATGCATCCCGCAGGCTAGTCGAGCAAAAACACGTGCGAGAGGATGCATCCCGCAGGCTAGTCGAGCAAAAACACGTGCGAGAGGATGCATCCCGCAGACTAGTCGAGTAAAAACACGTGCGAGAGGATGCTTCCCGCAGGCTAGTCGAGTAAAAACACGTGCGAGAGGATGCATCCCGCAGGCTAGTCGAGTAAAAACACGTGCGAGAGGATGCATCCCGCAGGCTAGTCGAGTAAAAACACGTGCGAGAGGATCCATCCCGCAGGCTAGTCGAGTACAAACACGTGCGAGAGGATGCGTCCCGCAGGCTAGTCGAGCAAAAACACGTGCGAGAGGATGCATCCCGCAGGCTAGTCGAGCAAAAACACGTGCGAGAGGATGCATCCCGCAGGCTAGTCGAGCAAAAACACGTGCGAGAGGATGCATCCCGCAGGCTAGTCGAGCAAAAACACGTGCGAGAGGATGCATCCTGCAGACTAGTCGAGTAAAAAACACGTGCGGGAGGATGCTTCCCCGCAGGCTAGTCGAGTAAAAACACGTGCGAGAGGATGCATCTCGCAGGCTAGTCGAGTAAAAACACGTGCGAGAGGATGCATCCCGCAGGCTAGTCGAGTAAAAACACGTGCGAGAGGATGCATCCCGCAGGCTAGTCGAGTAAAAACACGTGCGAGAGGATGCGTCCCGCAGGCTAGTCGAGCAAAAACACGTGCGAGAGGATGCATCCCGCAGGCTAGTCGAGCAAAAACACGTGCGAGAGGATGCATCCCGCAGGCTAGTCGAGCAAAAACACGTGCGAGAGTTTGCATCCCGTAGGCTAGTCGAGTAAAAACACGTGCGGGAGGATGCATCCCGCAGGCTAGTCGAGTAAAAAACACGTGCGAGAGGATGCATCCCGCAGGCTAGTCGAGCAAAAACACGTGCGAGAGGATGCATCCCGCAGGCTAGTCAAGTAAAAACACGTGCGAGAGGATGCATCCTGCAGGCTAGTCGAGTAAAAACACGTGTGAGAGGATGCATCCCGCATGCTAGTCGAGTAAAAACACGTGCGAGAGGATGCATCCCGCAGGCTAGTCGAGTAAAAACACGTGCGAGAGGATGCATCCCGCAGGCTAGTCGAGTAAAAACACGTGCGAGGTTTTGTGGGATGCGCATGCGCAGGTTTTGTGGGATGCGCATGCGCAGGTTTTTTGGGATGCGCATGGCTAGTCGAGCAAAAACACGTGCGAGAGGATGCATCCCGCAGGGTAGTCGAGTAAAAACACGTGCGAGAGGATGCATCCCGCAGGCTAGTCGAGCAAAACACGTGCGAGAGGATGCATCCCGCAGGCTAGTCGAGTAAAAACACGTGCGAAAGGATGCATCCCGCAGGCTAGTCGAGCACAAACACGTGCGAGGTTTTGTGGGATGCGCATGCGCAGGTTTTTGTGGGATGCGCATGCGCAGGTTTTTTGGGATGCGCATGCGCAGGTTTTTTGGGATGCGCATGGTTAGTCGAGCAAAACACGTGCGAGAGGATGCATCCCGCAGGCTGGTCGAGCAAAAACACGTGCGAGAGGATGCATCCCGCAGCTAGTCGAGTAAAACACGTGCGAGAGGATGCATCCGCAGGCTAGTCGAGTAAAAACACGTGCGAGAGGATGCATCCCGCAGGCTAGTCGAGTAAAAACACGTGCGAGGTTTTGTGGGATGCGCATGCGCAGGCTTTTTGGGATGCGCATGGCTAGTCGAGCATAAACACGTGCGAGAGGATGCATCCCGCAGGGTAGTCGAGTAAAAACACGTGCGAGAGGATGCATCCCGCAGGCTAGTCGGGTAAAAACACGTGCGAGGTTTTGTGCGATGCGCATGCGCAGGCTTTTTGGGATGCGCATGGCTAGTCGAGCATAAACACGTGCGAGAGGATGCATCCCGCAGGGTAGTCGAGTAAAAACACGTGCGAGAGGATGCATCCCGCAGGCTAGTCGAGCAAAAACACGTGCGAGAGATGCATCCCGCAGGCTAGTCGAGTAAAAACACGTGCGAGAGGATGCATCCCGCAGGCTAGTCGAGTAAAAACACGTGCGAGAGGATGCATCCCGCAGGCTAGTCGGGTAAAAACACGTGCGAGGTTTTGTGGATGCGCATGCGCAGGCTTTTTGGGATGCGCAATGGCTAGTCGAGCATAAACACGTGCGAGAGGATGCATCCCGCAGGGTAGTCGAGTAAAAACACGTGCGAGACGATGCATCCCGCAGGCTAGTCGAGCACAAACACGTGCGAGAGGATGCATCCCGCAGGCTAGTCGAGCAAAAACACGTGCGAGAGGATGCATCCCGCAGGCTAGTCGAGTAAAAACACGTGCGAAAGGATGCATCCCGCAGGCTAGTCGAGCACAAACACGTGCGAGGTTTTGTGGGATGCGCATGCGCAGGTTTTGTGGGATGCGCATGCGCAGGTTTTTTGGGATGCGCATGCGCAGGTTTTTTGGGATGCGCATGGTTAGTCGAGCAAAAACACGTGCGAGAGGATGCATCCCGCAGGCTAGTCGAGCAAAAACACGTGCGAGAGGATGCATCCCGCAGGCTAGTCGAGCAAAAACACGTGCGAGAGGATGCATCCCGCAGGCTAGTCGAGTAAAAACACGTGCGGGAGGATGCATCCCGCAGGCTAGTCGAGTAAAAACACGTGCGAGAGGATGCATCCCGCAGGCTAGTCGAGCAAAAACACGTGCGAGAGGATGCATCCCGCAGGCTAGTCGAGTAAAAACACGTGCGAGAGGATGCATCCTGCAGGCTAGTCGAGTAAAAACACGTGCGAGAGGATGCATCCCGCAGGCTAGTCGATTAAAAACACGTGCGAGTGGATGAATCCCGCAGGCTAGTCGAGTAAAAACACGTGCGAGAGGATGCATCCCGCAGGCTAGTCGAGCAAAAACACGTGCGAGAGGATGCATCCCGCAGGCTAGTCGAGTAAAAACACGTGCGAGAGGATGCATCCCGCAGGCTAGTCGAGTAAACACACATGCGAAGTTTTGTGGGATGCGCATGCGCAGGTTTTTTGGGATGCGCATGGCTAGTCGAGTAAAAACACGTGCGAGAGGATGCATCCCGCAGGCTAGTCGAGTAAAAACACGTGCGAGAGGATGAATCCCGCAGGCTAGTCGAGTAAAAACACGTGCGAGAGGATGCATCCCGCAGGCTAGTCGAGCAAAAACACGTGCGAGAGGATGCATCCCGCAGGCTAGTCGAGCAAAAACACGTGCGAGAGGATGCATCCCGCAGGCTAGTCGAGCAAAAACACGTGCGAGAGGATGCATCCCGCAGGCTAGTCGAGTAAAAACACGTGCGGGAGGATGCATCCCGCAGGCTAGTCGAGTAAAAACACGTGCGAGAGGATGCATCCCGCAGGCTAGTCGAGCAAAAACACGTGCGAGAGGATGCATCCCGCAGGCTAGTCGAGTAAAAACACGTGCGAGAGGATGCATCCTGCAGGCTAGTCGAGCAAAAACACGTGCGAGAGGATGCATCCCGCAGGCTAGTCGAGTAAAAACACGTGCGGGAGGATGCATCCCGCAGGCTAGTCGAGTAAAAACACGTGCGAGAGGATGCATCCCGCAGGCTAGTCGAGCAAAAACACGTGCGAGAGGATGCATCCCGCAGGCTAGTCGAGCAAAAACACGTGCGAGAGGATGCATCCCGCAGGCTAGTCGAGCAAAAACACGTGCGAGAGGATGCATCCCGCAGGCTAGTCGAGTAAAAACACGTGCGGGAGGATGCATCCCGCAGGCTAGTCGAGTAAAAACACGTGCGAGAGGATGCATCCCGCAGGCTAGTCGAGCAAAAACACGTGCGAGAGGATGCATCCCGCAGGCTAGTCGAGTAAAAACACGTGCGAGAGGATGCATCCTGCAGGCTAGTCGAGTAAAAACACGTGCGAGAGGATGCATCCCGCAGGCTAGTCGAGTAAAAACACATGCGAGTGGATGAATCCCGCAGGCTAGTCGAGTAAAAACACGTGCGAGAGGATGCATCCCGCAGGCTAGTCGAGCAAAAACACGTGCGAGAGGATGCATCCCGCAGGCTAGTCGAGTAAAAACACGTGCGAGAGGCTGCATCCCGCAGGCTAGTCGAGTAAAAACGCGTGCGAGAGGATGCGTCCCGCAGGCTAGTCGAGCAAAAACACGTGCGAGAGGATGCATCCCGCAGGCTAGTCGAGCAAAAACACGTGCGAGAGGATGCATCCCGCAGGCTAGTCGAGCAAAAACACGTGCGAGAGGATGCATCCCGCAGGCTAGTCGAGTAAAAACACGTGCGGGAGGATGCATCCCGCAGGCTAGTCGAGTAAAAACACGTGCGAGAGGATGCATCCCGCAGGCTAGTCGAGCAAAAACACGTGCGAGAGGATGCATCCCGCAGGCTAGTCGAGTAAAAACACGTGCGAGAGGATGCATCCTGCAGGCTAGTCGAGTAAAAACACGTGCGAGAGGATGCATCCCGCAGGCTAGTCGAGTAAAAACACATGCGAGTGGATGAATCCCGCAGGCTAGTCGAGTAAAAACACGTGCGAGAGGATGCATCCCGCAGGCTAGTCGAGCAAAAACACGTGCGAGAGGATGCTTCCCGCAGGCTAGTCGAGTAAAAACACGTGCGAGAGGATGCATCCCGCAGGCTAGTCGAGTAAAAACACGTGCAAGAGGATGCTTCCCGCAGGCTAGTCGAGTAAAAACACGTGCGAGAGGATGCATCCCGCAGGCTAGTCGAGTAAAAACGCGTGCGAGAGGATGCGTCCCGCAGGCTAGTCGAGCAAAAACACGTGCGAGAGGATGCATCCCGCAGGCTAGTCGAGCAAAAACACGTGCGAGAGGATGCATCCCGCAGGCTAGTCGAGCAAAAACACGTGCGAGAGGATGCATCCCGCAGGCTAGTCGAGTAAAAACACGTGCGGGAGGATGCATCCCGCAGGCTAGTCGAGTAAAAACACGTGCGAGAGGATGCATCCCGCAGGCTAGTCGAGCAAAAACACGTGCGAGAGGATGCATCCCGCAGGCTAGTCGAGTAAAAACACGTGCGAGAGGATGCATCCTGCAGGCTAGTCGAGTAAAAACACGTGCGAGAGGATGCATCCCGCAGGCTAGTCGAGTAAAAACACATGCGAGTGGATGAATCCCGCAGGCTAGTCGAGTAAAAACACGTGCGAGAGGATGCATCCCGCAGGCTAGTCGAGCAAAAACACGTGCGAGAGGATGCATCCCGCAGGCTAGTCGAGCAAAAACACGTGCGAGAGGATGCATCCCGCAGGCTAGTCGAGCAAAAACACGTTCGAGAGGATGCATTCCGCAGGCTAGTCAAGCAAAAACACGTGCGAGAGGATGCATCCCGCAGGCTAGTCAAGTAAAAACACGTGCGAGAGGATGCATCCCGCAGGCTAGTCGAGCACAAACACGTGCGAGAGGATGCATCCCGCAGGCTAGTCGAGCAAATACACGTGCGAGAGGATGCATCCCGCAGGCTAGTCGAGCAAAAACACGTGCGAGAGGATGCATCCCGCAGGCTAGTCGAGCAAAAACACGTGCGAGAGGATGCATCCCGCAGACTAGTCGAGCACAAACACGTGCGAGGTTTTGTGGGATGCGCATGCGCAGGTTTTGTGGGATGCGCATGCGAAGGTTTTTTGGGATGCGCATGGTTAGTCGAGCAAAAACACGTGCGAGAGGATGCATCCCGCAGGCTAGTCGAGCAAAAACACGTGCGAGAGGATGCATCCCGCAGGCTAGTCGAGTAAAAACACGTGCGAGAGGATGCATCCTGCAGGCTAGTCGAGTAAAAACACGTGCGAGAGGATGTATCCCGCAGGCTAGTCGAGTAAAAACACGTGCGAGAGGATGCATCCCGCAGGCTAGTCGAGTAAAAACACGTGCGAGGTTTTGTGGGATGCGCATGCGCAGGCTTTTTGGGATGCGCATGGCTAGTCGAGCATAAACACGTGCGAGAGGATGCATCCCGCAGGGTAGTCGAGTAAAAACACGTGCGAGAGGATGCATCCCGCAGGCTAGTCGAGTAAAAACACGTGCGAGAGGATGCATCCCGCAGGGTAGTCGAGTAAAAACACGTGCGAGAGGATGCATCCCGCAGGCTAGTCGAGTAAAAACACGTGCGAGAGGATGCATCCCGCAGGCTAGTCGAGCAAAAACACGTGGGAGAGGATCCATCCCGCAGGCTAGTCGAGTACAAACACGTGCGAGAGGATGCGTCCCGCAGGCTAGTCGAGTAAAAACACGTGCGAGAGGATGCATCCCGCAGGCTAGTCGAGCAAAAACACGTGCGAGAGGATGCATCCCGCAGGCTAGTCGAGCAAAAACACGTGCGAGAGGATGCATCCCGCAGGCTAGTCGAGTAAAAACACGTGCGAGAGGATGCGTCCCGCAGGCTAGTCGAGCAAAAACACGTGCGAGAGGATGCATCCCGCAGGCTAGTCGAGTAAAAACACGTGCGAGAGGATGCATCCCGCAGGCTAGTCGAGTAAAAACACGTGCGAGAGGATGCATCCCGCAGGCTAGTCGAGTAAAAACACGTGCGAGAGGATGCATCCCGCAGGCTAGTCGAGCAAAAACACGTGCGAGAGGATGCATCCCGCAGGCTAGTCGAGTAAAAACACGTGCGAGAGGATGCATCCTGCAGGCTAGTCGAGTAAAAACACGTGCGAGAGGATGTATCCCGCAGGCTAGTCGAGTAAAAACACGTGCGAGAGGATGCATCCCGCAGGCTAGTCGAGTAAAAACACGTGCGAGAGGATGCATCCCGCAGGCTAGTCGAGTAAAAACACGTACGAGGTTTTGTGGGATGCGCATGCGCAGGCTTTTTGGGATGCGCATGGCTAGTCGAGCATAAACACGTGCGAGAGGATGCATCCCGCAGGGTAGTCGAGTAAAAACACGTGCGAGAGGATGTATCCCGCAGGCTAGTCGAGTAAAAACACGTGCGAGAGGATGCATCCCGCAGGCTAGTCGAGTAAAAACGCGTGCGAGAGGATGCGTCCCGCAGGCTAGTCGAGCAAAAACACGTGCGAGAGGATGCATCCCGCAGGCTAGTCGAGTAAAAACACGTGCGGGAGGATGCATCCCGCAGGCTAGTCGAGTAAAAACACGTGCGAGAGGATGCATCCCGCAGGCTAGTCGAGTAAAAACACGTGCGAGAGGATGCATCCCGCAGGCTAGTCGGGTAAAAACACGTGCGAGAGGATGCATCCTGCAGGCTAGTCGAGTAAAAACACGTGCGAGAGGATGCATCCCGCAGGCTAGTCGATTAAAAAACACGTGCGAGTGGATGAATCCCGCAGGCTAGTCGAGTAAAAACACGTGCGAGAGGATGCATCCCGCAGGCTAGTCGAGCAAAAACACGTGCGAGAGGATGCATCCCGCAGGCTAGTCGAGTAAAAACACGTGCGAGAGGATGCATCCCGCAGGCTAGTCGAGTAAACACACATGCGAAGTTTTGTGGGATGCGCATGCGCAGGTTTTTTGGGATGCGCATGGCTAGTCGAGTAAAAACACGTGCGAGAGGATGCATCCCGCAGGCTAGTCGAGCAAAAACACGTGCGAGAGGATGCATCCCGCAGGCTAGTCGAGCAAAAACACGTGCGAGAGGATGCATCCCGCAGACTAGTCGAGTAAAAACACGTGCGAGAGGATGCTTCCCGCAGGCTAGTCGAGTAAAAACACGTGCGAGAGGATGCTTCCCGCAGGCTAGTCGAGTAAAAACACGTGCGAGAGGATGCATCCCGCAGGCTAGTCGAGTAAAAACACGTGCAAGAGGATGCTTCCCGCAGGCTAGTCGAGTAAAAACACGTGCGAGAGGATGCATCCCGCAGGCTAGTCGAGTAAAAACGCGTGCGAGAGGATGCGTCCCGCAGGCTAGTCGAGCAAAAACACGTGCGAGAGGATGCATCCCGCAGGCTAGTCGAGCAAAAACACGTGCGAGAGGATGCATCCCGCAGGCTAGTCGAGCAAAAACACGTGCGAGAGGATGCATCCCGCAGGCTAGTCGAGTAAAAACACGTGCGGGAGGATGCATCCCGCAGGCTAGTCGAGTAAAAACACGTGCGAGAGGATGCATCCCGCAGGCTAGTCGAGCAAAAACACGTGCGAGAGGATGCATCCCGCAGGCTAGTCGAGTAAAAACACGTGAGAGAGGATGCATCCTGCAGGCTAGTCGAGCAAAAACACGTGCGAGAGGATGCATCCCGCAGGCTAGTCGAGTAAAAACACGTGCGGGAGGATGCATCCCGCAGGCTAGTCGAGTAAAAACACGTGCGAGAGGATGCATCCCGCAGGCTAGTCGAGCAAAAACACGTGCGAGAGGATGCATCCCGCAGGCTAGTCGAGCAAAAACACGTGCGAGAGGATGCATCCCGCAGGCTAGTCGAGCAAAAACACGTGCGAGAGGATGCATCCCGCAGGCTAGTCGAGTAAAAACACGTGCGGGAGGATGCATCCCGCAGGCTAGTCGAGTAAAAACACGTGCGAGAGGATGCATCCCGCAGGCTAGTCGAGCAAAAACACGTGCGAGAGGATGCATCCCGCAGGCTAGTCGAGTAAAAACACGTGCGAGAGGATGCATCCTGCAGGCTAGTCGAGTAAAAACACGTGCGAGAGGATGCATCCCGCAGGCTAGTCGAGTAAAAACACATGCGAGTGGATGAATCCCGCAGGCTAGTCGAGTAAAAACACGTGCGAGAGGATGCATCCCGCAGGCTAGTCGAGCAAAAACACGTGCGAGAGGATGCATCCCGCAGGCTAGTCGAGTAAAAACACGTGCGAGAGGATGCATCCCGCAGGCTAGTCGAGTAAAAACGCGTGCGAGAGGATGCGTCCCGCAGGCTAGTCGAGCAAAAACACGTGCGAGAGGATGCATCCCGCAGGCTAGTCGAGCAAAAACACGTGCGAGAGGATGCATCCCGCAGGCTAGTCGAGCAAAAACACGTGCGAGAGGATGCATCCCGCAGGCTAGTCGAGTAAAAACACGTGCGGGAGGATCGCATCCATCCCGCAGGCTAGTCGAGTAAAAACACGTGCGAGAGGATGCATCCCGCAGGCTAGTCGAGCAAAAACACGTGCGAGAGGATGCATCCCGCAGGCTAGTCGAGTAAAAAACACGTGCGAGAGGATGCATCCTGCAGGCTAGTCGAGTAAAAACACGTGCGAGAGGATGCATCCCGCAGGCTAGTCGAGTAAAAAACACATGCGAGTGGATGAATCCCGCAGGCTAGTCGAGTAAAAACACGTGCGAGAGGATGCATCCCGCAGGCTAGTCGAGCAAAAACACGTGCGAGAGGATGCTTCCCGCAGGCTAGTCGAGTAAAAACACGTGCGAGAGGATGCATCCCGCAGGCTAGTCGAGTAAAAACACGTGCAAGAGGATGCTTCCCGCAGGCTAGTCGAGTAAAAACACGTGCGAGAGGATGCATCCCGCAGGCTAGTCGAGTAAAAACGCGTGCGAGAGGATGCGTCCCGCAGGCTAGTCGAGCAAAAACACGTGCGAGAGGATGCATCCCGCAGGCTAGTCGAGCAAAAACACGTGCGAGAGGATGCATCCCGCAGGCTAGTCGAGCAAAAACACGTGCGAGAGGATGCATCCCGCAGGCTAGTCGAGTAAAACACGTGCGGGAGGATGCATCCCGCAGGCTAGTCGAGTAAAAAACACGTGCGAGAGGATGCATCCCGCAGGCTAGTCGAGCAAAAACACGTGCGAGAGGATGCATCCCGCAGGCTAGTCGAGTAAAAACACGTGCGAGAGGGATGCATCCTGCAGGCTAGTCGAGTAAAAACACGTGCGAGAGGATGCATCCCGCAGGCTAGTCGAGTAAAAACACATGCGAGTGGATGAATCCCGCAGGCTAGTCGAGTAAAAACACGTGCGAGAGGATGCATCCCGCAGGCTAGTCGAGCAAAAACACGTGCGAGAGGATGCATCCCGCAGGCTAGTCGAGCAAAAACACGTGCGAGAGGATGCATCCCGCAGGCTAGTCGAGCAAAAACACGTTCGAGAGGATGCATTCCGCAGGCTAGTCGAGCAAAAACACGTGCGAGAGGATGCATCCCGCAGGCTAGTCAAGTAAAAACACGTGCGAGAGGATGCATCCCGCAGGCTAGTCGAGCACAAACACGTGCGAGAGGATGCATCCCGCAGGCTAGTCGAGTAAAAACACGTGCGAGAGGATGCATCCCGCAGGCTAGTCGGGTAAAAACACGTGCGAGAGGATGCATCCTGCAGGCTAGTCGAGTAAAAAACACGTGCGAGAGGATGCATCCGCAGGCTAGTCGAGTAAAAACACATGCGAGTGGATGAATCCCGCAGGGTAGTCGAGTAAAAACACGTGCGAGAGGATGCATCCCGCAGGCTAGTCGAGTAAAAACACGTGCGAGAGGATGCATCCCGCAGGGTAGTCGAGTAAAAACACGTGCGAGAGGATGCATCCCGCAGGCTAGTCGAGTAAAAACACGTGCGAGAGGATGCATCCCGCAGGCTAGTCGAGCAAAAACACGTGGGAGAGGATCCATCCCGCAGGCTAGTCGAGTACAAACACGTGCGAGAGGATGCGTCCCGCAGGCTAGTCGAGTAAAAACACGTGCGAGAGGATGCATCCCGCAGGCTAGTCGAGCAAAAAACACGTGCGAGAGGATGCAATCCCGCAGGCTAGTCGAGCAAAAACACGTGCGAGAGGATGCATCCCGCAGGCTAGTCGAGTAAAAACACGTGCGAGAGGATGCGTCCCGCAGGCTAGTCGAGCAAAAAACACGTGCGAGAGGATGCATCCCGCAGGCTAGTCGAGTAAAAACACGTGCGAGAGGATGCATCCCGCAGGCTAGTCGAGTAAAAACACGTGCGAGAGGATGCATCCCGCAGGCTAGTCGAGTAAAAACACGTGCGAGAGGATGCATCCCGCAGGCTAGTCGAGCAAAAACACGTGCGAGAGGATGCATCCCGCAGGCTAGTCGAGTAAAAACACGTGCGAGAGGATGCATCCTGCAGGCTAGTCGAGTAAAAACACGTGCGAGAGGATGTATCCCGCAGGCTAGTCGAGTAAAACACGTGCGAGAGGATGCATCCCGCAGGCTAGTCGAGTAAAAACACGGCGAGAGGATGCATCCCGCAGGCTAGTCGAGTAAAAACACGTACGAGGTTTTGTGGATGCGCATGCGCAGGCTTTTTTGGGATGCGCATGGCTAGTCGAGCATAAACACGTGCGAGAGGATGCATCCCGCAGGGTAGTCGAGTAAAAAACACGTGCGAGAGGATGTATCCCGCAGGCTAGTCGAGTAAAAACACGTGCGAGAGGATGCATCCCGCAGGCTAGTCGAGTAAAAACGCGTGCGAGAGGATGCGTCCCGCAGGCTAGTCGAGCAAAAACACGTGCGAGAGGATGCATCCCGCAGGCTAGTCGAGTAAAAACACGTGCGGGAGGATGCATCCCGCAGGCTAGTCGAGTAAAAACACGTGCGAGAGGATGCATCCCGCAGGCTAGTCGAGTAAAAACACGTGCGAGAGGATGCATCCCGCAGGCTAGTCGGGTAAAAACACGTGCGAGAGGATGCATCCTGCAGGCTAGTCGAGTAAAAACACGTGCGAGAGGATGCATCCCGCAGGCTAGTCGATTAAAAACACGTGCGAGTGGATGAATCCCGCAGGCTAGTCGAGTAAAAACACGTGCGAGAGGATGCATCCCGCAGGCTAGTCGAGCAAAACACGTGCGAGAGGATGCATCCCGCAGGCTAGTCGAGTAAAAACACGTGCGAGAGGATGCATCCCGCAGGCTAGTCGAGTAAACACACATGCGAAGTTTTGTGGGATGCGCATGCGCAGGTTTTTTTGGGATGCGCATGGCTAGTCGAGTAAAAACACGTGCGAGAGGATGCATCCCGCAGGCTAGTCGAGCAAAAACACGTGCGAGAGGATGCATCCGCAGGCTAGTCGAGCAAAAACACGTGCGAGAGGATGCATCCCGCAGACTAGTCGAGTAAAAAACACGTGCGAGAGGATGCTTCCCGCAGGCTAGTCGAGTAAAAACACGTGCGAGAGGATGCTTCCCGCAGGGCTAGTCGAGTAAAAACACGTGCGAGAGGATGCATCCCGCAGGCTAGTCGAGTAAAAACACGTGCAAGAGGATGCTTCCCGCAGGCTAGTCGAGTAAAAACACGTGCGAGAGGATGCATCCCGCAGGCTAGTCGAGTAAAAACGCGTGCGAGAGGATGCGTCCCGCAGGCTAGTCGAGCAAAAACACGTGCGAGAGGATGCATCCCGCAGGCTAGTCGAGCAAAAACACGTGCGAGAGGATGCATCCCGCAGGCTAGTCGAGCAAAAACACGTGCGAGAGGATGCATCCCGCAGGCTAGTCGAGTAAAAACACGTGCGGGAGGATGCATCCCGCAGGCTAGTCGAGTAAAAACACGTGCGAGAGGATGCATCCCGCAGGCTAGTCGAGCAAAAACACGTGCGAGAGGATGCATCCCGCAGGCTAGTCGAGTAAAAACACGTGAGAGAGGATGCATCCTGCAGGCCTAGTCGAGCAAAAACACGTGCGAGAGGATGCATCCCGCAGGCTAGTCGAGTAAAAACACGTGCGGGAGGATGCATCCCGCAGGCTAGTCGAGTAAAAACACGTGCGAGAGGATGCATCCCGCAGGCTAGTCGAGCAAAACACGTGCGAGAGGATGCATCCCGCAGGCTAGTCGAGCAAAAACACGTGCGAGAGGATGCATCCCGCAGGCTAGTCGAGCAAAAAACACGTGCGAGAGGATGCATCCCGCAGGCTAGTCGAGTAAAAACACGTGCGGGAGGATGCATCCCGCAGGCTAGTCGAGTAAAAACACGTGCGAGAGGATGCATCCCGCAGGCTAGTCGAGCAAAAAACACGTGCGAGAGGATGCATCCCGCAGGCTAGTCGAGTAAAAACACGTGCGAGAGGATGCATCCTGCAGGCTAGTCCGAGTAAAAACACGTGCGAGAGGATGCATCCCGCAGGCTATCGAGTAAAAACACATGCGAGTGGATGAATCCCGCAGGCTAGTCGAGTAAAAACACGTGCGAGAGGATGCATCCCGCAGGCTAGTCGAGCAAAAACACGTGCGAGAGGATGCATCCCGCAGCTAGTCGAGTAAAAAACACGTGCGAGAGGATGCAATCCCGCAGGCTAGTCGAGTAAAAACGCGTGCGAGAGGATGCGTCCCGCAGGCTAGTCGAGCAAAAACACGTGCGAGAGGATGCATCCCGCAGGCTAGTCGAGCAAAAACACGTGCGAGAGGATGCATCCCGCAGGCTAGTCGAGCAAAAACACGTGCGAGAGGATGCATCCCGCAGGCTAGTCGAGTAAAAACACGTGCGGGAGGATGCATCCCGCAGGCTAGTCGAGTAAAAACACGTGCGAGAGGATGCATCCCGCAGGCTAGTCGAGCAAAAACACGTGCGAGAGGATGCATCCCGCAGGCTAGTCGAGTAAAAACACGTGCGAGAGGATGCATCCTGCAGGCTAGTCGAGTAAAAACACGTGCGAGAGGATGCATCCCGCAGGCTAGTCGAGTAAAAACACATGCGAGTGGATGAATCCCGCAGGCTAGTCGAGTAAAAACACGTGCGAGAGGATGCATCCCGCAGGCTAGTCGAGCAAAAACACGTGCGAGAGGATGCTTCCCGCAGGCTAGTCGAGTAAAAACACGTGCGAGAGGATGCATCCCGCAGGCTAGTCGAGTAAAAACACGTGCAAGAGGATGCTTCCCGCAGGCTAGTCGAGTAAAAAACACGTGCGAGAGGATGCATCCCGCAGGCTAGTCGAGTAAAAACGCGTGCGAGAGGATGCGTCCCGCAGGCTAGTCGAGGCAAAAACACGTGCGGAGGATGCATCCCGCAGGCTAGTCGAGCAAAAACACGTGCGAGAGGATGCATCCCGCAGGCTAGTCGAGCAAAAACACGTGCGAGAGGAGCATCCCGCAGGCTAGTCGAGTAAAAACACGTGCGGGAGGATGCATCCCGCAGGCTAGTCGAGTAAAAACACGTGCGAGAGGATGCATCCCGCAGGCTAGTCGAGCAAAAACACGTGCGAGAGGATGCATCCCGCAGGCTAGTCGAGTAAAAACACGTGCGAGAGGATGCATCCTGCAGGCTAGTCGAGTAAAAACACGTGCGAGAGGATGCATCCCGCAGGCTAGTCGAGTAAAAACACATGCGAGTGGATGAATCCCGCAGGCTAGTCGAGTAAAAACACGTGCGAGAGGATGCATCCCGCAGGCTAGTCGAGCAAAAACACGTGCGAGAGGATGCATCCCGCAGGCTAGTCGAGCAAAAACACGTGCGAGAGGATGCATCCCGCAGGCTAGTCGAGCAAAAACAACGTTCGAGAGGATGCATTCCGCAGGCTAGTCGAGCAAAAACACGTGCGAGAGGATGCATCCCGCAGGCTAGTCAAGTAAAAAACACGTGCGAGAGGATGCATCCCGCAGGCTAGTCGAGCACAAACACGTGCGAGAGGATGCATCCCGCAGGCTAGTCGAGCAAATACATGTGCGAGAGGATGCATCCCGCAGGCTAGTCGAGCAAAAAACACGTGCGAGAGGATGCATCCCGCAGGCTAGTCGAGCAAAAACACGTGCGAGAGGATGCATCCCGCAGACTAGTCGAGCACAAACACGTGCGAGGTTTTGTGGGATGCGCATGCGCAGGTTTTGTGGGATGCGCATGCGCAGGTTTTTTGGGATGCGCATGGTTAGTCGAGCAAAAACACGTGCGAGAGGATGCATCCCGCAGGCTAGTCGAGCAAAAACACGTGCGAGAGGATGCATCCCGCAGGCTAGTCGAGTAAAAACACGTGCGAGAGGATGCATCCTGCAGGCTAGTCGAGTAAAAAACACGTGCGAGAGGATGTATCCGCAGGCTAGTCGAGTAAAAACACGTGCGAGAGGATGCATCCCGCAGGCTAGTCGAGTAAAAACACGTGCGAGGTTTTGTGGGATGCGCATGCGCAGGCTTTTTGGGATGCGCATGGCTAGTCGAGCATAAACACGTGCGAGAGGATGCATCCCGCAGGGTAGTCGAGTAAAAACACGTGCGAGAGGATGCATCCCGCAGGCT
>NW_027469896.1:0-54774 GCF_051020765.1 Lasioglossum baleicum | reverse complement strand
TCCCGCAGGCTAGTCGAGCAAAAACACGTGCGAGAGGATGCATCCCGCAGGCTGGTCGAGCAAAAACACGTGCGAGAGGATGCATCCCGCAGGCTAGTCGAGTAAAAACACGTGCGAGAGGATGCATCCTGCATTCTAGTCGAGTAAAAACACGTGCGAGAGGATGCATCCCGCAGGCTAGTCGAGTAAAAACACGTGCGAGAGGATGCATCCCGCAGGCTAGTCGAGTAAAAACACGTGCGAGAGGATGCATCCCGCAGGCTAGTCGAGTAAAAACACGTGCGAGGTTTTGTGGGATGCGCATGCGCAGGTTTTGTGGGATGCGCATGCGCAGGTTTTTTGGGATGCGCATGGCTAGTCGAGCAAAAACACGTGCGAGAGGATGCATCCCGCAGTGTAGTCGAGTAAAAACACGTGCGAGAGGATGCATCCCGCAGGCTAGTCGAGCAAAAACACGTGCGAGAGGATGCATCCCGCAGGCTAGTCGAGTAAAAACACGTGCGAAAGGATGCATCCCGCAGGCTAGTCGAGCACAAACACGTGCGAGAGGATGCATCCCGCAGGCTAGTCGAGTAAAAACACGTGCGAGAGGATGCATCCCGCAGGCTAGTCGAGTAAAAACACGTGCGAGGTTTTGTGGGATGCGCATGCGCAGGCTTTTTGGGATGCGCATGGCTAGTCGAGCATATACACGTGCGAGAGGATGCATCCCGCAGGGTAGTCGAGTAAAAACACGTGCGAGAGGATGCATCCCGCAGGCTAGTCGAGTAAAAACACGTGCGAGAGGATGCATCCCGCAGGCTAGTCGAGCAAAAACACGTTCGAGAGGATGCATCCCGCAGGCTAGTCGAGTAAAAACACGTGCGAAAGGATGCATCCTGCAGGCTAGTCGAGTAAAAACACGTGCGAGAGGATGCATCCCGCAGGCTAGTCGAGCAAAAACACGTGCGAGAGGATGCATCCCGCAGGCTAGTCGAGTAAAAACACGTGCGAGAGGATGCATCCCGCAGGCTAGTCGAGTAAAAACACGTGCGAAAGGACGCATCCCGCAGCCTAGTCGAGCACAAACACGTGCGAGGTTTTGTGGGATGCGCATGCGCAGGTTTTGTGGGATGCGCATGCGCAGGTTTTTTGGGATGCGCATGGCTAGTCGAGCAAAAACACGTGCGAGAGGATGCATCCCGCAGGCTAGTCGAGTAAAAACACGTGCGAGGTTTTGTGGGATGCGCATGCGGAGGTTTTGTGGGATGCGCATGCGCAGGTTTTTTGGGATGCGCATGGCTAGTCGAGCAAAAACACGTGCGAGAGGATGCATCCCGCAGGCTAGTCGAGTAAAAACACGTGCGAGAGGATGCATCCCGCAGGCTAGTCGAGCAAAAACACGTGCGAGAGGATGCATCCCGCAGGCTAGTCGAGTAAAAACACGTGCGAGAGGATGCATCCTGCAGGCTAGTCCAGTAAAAACACGTGCGAGAGGATGTATCCCGCAGGCTAGTCGAGCAAAAACACGTGCGAGAGGATGCATCCCGCAGGCTAGTCGAGCAAAAACACGTGCGAGAGGATGCATCCCGCAGGCTAGTCGAGTAAAAACACGTGCGAGAGGATGCATCCCGCAGGCTAGTCGAGTAAAAACACGTGCGAAAGGACGCATCCCGCAGCCTAGTCGAGCACAAACACGTGCGAGGTTTTGTGGGATGCGCATGCGCAGGTTTTGTGGGATGCGCATGCGCAGGTTTTTTGGGATGCGCATGGCTAGTCGAGCAAAAACACGTGCGAGAGGATGCATCCCGCAGGCTAGTCGAGTAAAAACACGTGCGAGAGGATGCGTCCCGCAGGCTAGTCGAGCAAAAACACGTGCGAGAGGATGCATCCCGCAGGCTAGTCGAGCAAAAACACCGTGCGAGAGGATGCATCCCGCAGGCTAGTCGAGCAAAAACACGTGCGAGAGGATGTATCCCGCAGGCTAGTCGAGCAAAAACACGTGCGAGAGGATGCATCCCGCAGGCTGGTCGAGCAAAAACACGTACGAGAGGATGCATCCCGCAGGCTAGTCGAGTAAAAACACGTGCGAGAGGATGCATCCTGCAGGCTAGTCGAGTAAAAACACGTGCGAGAGGATGCATCCCGCAGGCTAGTCGAGTAAAAACACGTGCGAGAGGATGCATCCCGCAGGCTAGTCGAGTAAAAACACGTGCGAGAGGATGCATCCCGCAGGCTAGTCGAGTAAAAACACGTGCGAGGTTTTGTGGGATGCGCATGCGCAGGTTTTTTGGGATGCGCATGGCTAGTCGAGCAAAAACACGTGCGAGAGGATGCATCCCGCAGGGTAGTCGAGTAAAAACACGTGCGAGAGGATGCATCCCGCAGGCTAGTCGAGCAAAAACACGTGCGAGAGGATGCATCCCGCAGGCTAGTCGAGCAAAAACACGTGCGAGAGGATGCATCCCGCAGGCTAGTCGAGCAAAAACACGTGCGAGAGGATGCATCCCGCAGGCTAGTAGAGTAAAAACACGTGCGAGAGGATGCATCCTGCAGGCTAGTCGAGTAAAAACACGTGCGAGAGGATGTATCCCGCAGGCTAGTCGAGTAAAAACACGTGCGAGAGGATGCATCCCGCAGGCTAGTCGAGTAAAAACACGTGCGAGGTTTTGTGGGATGCGCATGCGCAGGCTTTTTGGGATGCGCATGGCTAGTCGAGCATAAACACGTGCGAGAGGATGAATCCCGCAGGCTAGTCGAGTAAAAACACGTGCGAGAGGATGCATCCCGCAGGCTAGTCGAGTAAAAACACGTGCGAGAGGATGCATCCTGCAGGCTAGTCGAGTAAAAACACGTGCGAGAGGATGTATCCCGCAGGCTAGTCGAGTAAAAACACGTGCGAGAGGATGCATCCCGCAGGCTAGTCGAGTAAAAACACGTGCGAGAGGATGCATCCCGCAGGCTAGTCGAGTAAAAACACGTGCGAGGTTTTGTGGGATGCGCATGCGCAGGCTTTTTGGGATGCGCATGGCTAGTCGAGCATATACACGTGCGAGAGGATGCATCCCGCAGGGTAGTCGAGTAAAAACACGTGCGAGAGGATGCATCCCGCAGGCTAGTCGAGTAAAAACACGTGCGAGAGGATGCATCCCGCAGGCTAGTCGAGCAAAAACACGTTCGAGAGGATGCATCCCGCAGGCTAGTCGAGTAAAAACACGTGCGAAAGGATGCATCCCGCAGGCTAGTCGAGCACAAACACGTTCGAGGTTTTGTGGGATGCGCATGCGCAGGTTTTGTGGGATGCGCATGCGCAGGTTTTTTGGGATGCGCATGCGCAGTTTTTTTGGGATGCGCATGGTTAGTCGAGCAAAAACACGTGCGAGAGGATGCATCCCGCAGGCTAGTCGAGCAAAAACACGTGCGAGAGGATGCATCCCGCAGGCTAGTCGAGTAAAAACACGTGCGAGAGGATGCATCCTGCAGGCTAGTCCAGTAAAAACACGTGCGAGAGGATGTATCCCGCAGGCTAGTCGAGCAAAAACACGTGCGAGAGGATGCATCCCGCAGGCTAGTCGAGCAAAAACACGTGCGAGAGGATGCATCCCGCAGGCTAGTCGAGTAAAAACACGTGCGAGAGGATGCATCCCGCAGGCTAGTCGAGTAAAAACACGTGCGAAAGGACGCATCCCGCAGCCTAGTCGAGCACAAACACGTGCGAGGTTTTGTGGGATGCGCATGCGCAGGTTTTGTGGGATGCGCATGCGCAGGTTTTTTGGGATGCGCATGGCTAGTCGAGCAAAAACACGTGCGAGAGGATGCATCCCGCAGGCTAGTCGAGTAAAAACACGTGCGAGGTTTTGTGGGATGCGCATGCGGAGGTTTTGTGGGATGCGCATGCGCAGGTTTTTTGGGATGCGCATGGCTAGTCGAGCAAAAACACGTGCGAGAGGATGCATCCCGCAGGCTAGTCGAGTAAAAACACGTGCGAGAGGATGCATCCCGCAGGCTAGTCGAGCAAAAACACGTGCGAGAGGATGCATCCCGCAGGCTAGTCGAGTAAAAACACGTGCGAGAGGATGCATCCTGCAGGCTAGTCCAGTAAAAACACGTGCGAGAGGATGTATCCCGCAGGCTAGTCGAGCAAAAACACGTGCGAGAGGATGCATCCCGCAGGCTAGTCGAGCAAAAACACGTGCGAGAGGATGCATCCCGCAGGCTAGTCGAGTAAAAACACGTGCGAGAGGATGCATCCCGCAGGCTAGTCGAGTAAAAACACGTGCGAAAGGACGCATCCCGCAGCCTAGTCGAGCACAAACACGTGCGAGGTTTTGTGGGATGCGCATGCGCAGGTTTTGTGGGATGCGCATGCGCAGGTTTTTTGGGATGCGCATGGCTAGTCGAGCAAAAACACGTGCGAGAGGATGCATCCCGCAGGCTAGTCGAGTAAAAACACGTGCGAGAGGATGCGTCCCGCAGGCTAGTCGAGCAAAAACACGTGCGAGAGGATGCATCCCGCAGGCTAGTCGAGCAAAAACACCGTGCGAGAGGATGCATCCCGCAGGCTAGTCGAGCAAAAACACGTGCGAGAGGATGTATCCCGCAGGCTAGTCGAGCAAAAACACGTGCGAGAGGATGCATCCCGCAGGCTGGTCGAGCAAAAACACGTACGAGAGGATGCATCCCGCAGGCTAGTCGAGTAAAAACACGTGCGAGAGGATGCATCCTGCAGGCTAGTCGAGTAAAAACACGTGCGAGAGGATGCATCCCGCAGGCTAGTCGAGTAAAAACACGTGCGAGAGGATGCATCCCGCAGGCTAGTCGAGTAAAAACACGTGCGAGAGGATGCATCCCGCAGGCTAGTCGAGTAAAAACACGTGCGAGGTTTTGTGGGATGCGCATGCGCAGGTTTTTTGGGATGCGCATGGCTAGTCGAGCAAAAACACGTGCGAGAGGATGCATCCCGCAGGGTAGTCGAGTAAAAACACGTGCGAGAGGATGCATCCCGCAGGCTAGTCGAGCAAAAACACGTGCGAGAGGATGCATCCCGCAGGCTAGTCGAGCAAAAACACGTGCGAGAGGATGCATCCCGCAGGCTAGTCGAGCAAAAACACGTGCGAGAGGATGCATCCCGCAGGCTAGTAGAGTAAAAACACGTGCGAGAGGATGCATCCTGCAGGCTAGTCGAGTAAAAACACGTGCGAGAGGATGTATCCCGCAGGCTAGTCGAGTAAAAACACGTGCGAGAGGATGCATCCCGCAGGCTAGTCGAGTAAAAACACGTGCGAGGTTTTGTGGGATGCGCATGCGCAGGCTTTTTGGGATGCGCACGGCTAGTCGAGCATAAACACGTGCGAGAGGATGAATCCCGCAGGCTAGTCGAGTAAAAACACGTGCGAGAGGATGCATCCCGCAGGCTAGTCGAGCAAAAACACGTGCGAGAGGATGCATCCCGCAGGCTGGTCGAGCAAAAACACGTGCGAGAGGATGCATCCCGCAGGCTAGTCGAGTAAAAACACGTGCGAGAGGATGCATCCTGCATTCTAGTCGAGTAAAAACACGTGCGAGAGGATGCATCCCGCAGGCTAGTCGAGTAAAAACACGTGCGAGAGGATGCATCCCGCAGGCTAGTCGAGTAAAAACACGTGCGAGAGGATGCATCCCGCAGGCTAGTCGAGTAAAAACACGTGCGAGGTTTTGTGGGATGCGCATGCGCAGGTTTTGTGGGATGCGCATGCGCAGGTTTTTTGGGATGCGCATGGCTAGTCGAGCAAAAACACGTGCGAGAGGATGCATCCCGCAGTGTAGTCGAGTAAAAACACGTGCGAGAGGATGCATCCCGCAGGCTAGTCGAGCAAAAACACGTGCGAGAGGATGCATCCCGCAGGCTAGTCGAGTAAAAACACGTGCGAAAGGATGCATCCCGCAGGCTAGTCGAGCACAAACACGTGCGAGGTTTTGTGGGATGCGCATGCGCAGGTTTTGTGGGATGCGCATGCGCAGGTTTTTTGGGATGCGCATGCGCAGGTTTTTTGGGATGCGCATGGTTAGTCGAGCAAAAACACGTGCGAGAGGATGCATCCCGCAGGCTAGTCGAGCAAAAACACGTGCGAGAGGATGCATCCCGCAGGCTAGTCGAGTAAAAACACGTGCGAGAGGATGCATCCTGCAGGCTAGTCGAGTAAAAACACGTGCGAGAGGATGTATCCCGCAGGCTAGTCGAGTAAAAACACGTGCGAGAGGATGCATCCCGCAGGCTAGTCGAGTAAAAACACGTGCGAGAGGATGCATCCCGCAGGCTAGTCGAGTAAAAACACGTGCGAGGTTTTGTGGGATGCGCATGCGCAGGCTTTTTGGGATGCGCATGGCTAGTCGAGCATATACACGTGCGAGAGGATGCATCCCGCAGGGTAGTCGAGTAAAAACACGTGCGAGAGGATGCATCCCGCAGGCTAGTCGAGTAAAAACACGTGCGAGAGGATGCATCCCGCAGGCTAGTCGAGCAAAAACACGTTCGAGAGGATGCATCCCGCAGGCTAGTCGAGTAAAAACACGTGCGAAAGGATGCATCCCGCAGGCTAGTCGAGCACAAACACGTTCGAGGTTTTGTGGGATGCGCATGCGCAGGTTTTGTGGGATGCGCATGCGCAGGTTTTTTGGGATGCGCATGCGCAGTTTTTTTGGGATGCGCATGGTTAGTCGAGCAAAAACACGTGCGAGAGGATGCATCCCGCAGGCTAGTCGAGCAAAAACACGTGCGAGAGGATGCATCCCGCAGGCTAGTCGAGTAAAAACACGTGCGAGAGGATGCATCCTGCAGGCTAGTCCAGTAAAAACACGTGCGAGAGGATGTATCCCGCAGGCTAGTCGAGCAAAAACACGTGCGAGAGGATGCATCCCGCAGGCTAGTCGAGCAAAAACACGTGCGAGAGGATGCATCCCGCAGGCTAGTCGAGTAAAAACACGTGCGAGAGGATGCATCCCGCAGGCTAGTCGAGTAAAAACACGTGCGAAAGGACGCATCCCGCAGCCTAGTCGAGCACAAACACGTGCGAGGTTTTGTGGGATGCGCATGCGCAGGTTTTGTGGGATGCGCATGCGCAGGTTTTTTGGGATGCGCATGGCTAGTCGAGCAAAAACACGTGCGAGAGGATGCATCCCGCAGGCTAGTCGAGTAAAAACACGTGCGAGGTTTTGTGGGATGCGCATGCGGAGGTTTTGTGGGATGCGCATGCGCAGGTTTTTTGGGATGCGCATGGCTAGTCGAGCAAAAACACGTGCGAGAGGATGCATCCCGCAGGCTAGTCGAGTAAAAACACGTGCGAGAGGATGCATCCCGCAGGCTAGTCGAGCAAAAACACGTGCGAGAGGATGCATCCCGCAGGCTAGTCGAGTAAAAACACGTGCGAGAGGATGCATCCTGCAGGCTAGTCCAGTAAAAACACGTGCGAGAGGATGTATCCCGCAGGCTAGTCGAGCAAAAACACGTGCGAGAGGATGCATCCCGCAGGCTAGTCGAGCAAAAACACGTGCGAGAGGATGCATCCCGCAGGCTAGTCGAGTAAAAACACGTGCGAGAGGATGCATCCCGCAGGCTAGTCGAGTAAAAACACGTGCGAAAGGACGCATCCCGCAGCCTAGTCGAGCACAAACACGTGCGAGGTTTTGTGGGATGCGCATGCGCAGGTTTTGTGGGATGCGCATGCGCAGGTTTTTTGGGATGCGCATGGCTAGTCGAGCAAAAACACGTGCGAGAGGATGCATCCCGCAGGCTAGTCGAGTAAAAACACGTGCGAGAGGATGCGTCCCGCAGGCTAGTCGAGCAAAAACACGTGCGAGAGGATGCATCCCGCAGGCTAGTCGAGCAAAAACACCGTGCGAGAGGATGCATCCCGCAGGCTAGTCGAGCAAAAACACGTGCGAGAGGATGTATCCCGCAGGCTAGTCGAGCAAAAACACGTGCGAGAGGATGCATCCCGCAGGCTGGTCGAGCAAAAACACGTACGAGAGGATGCATCCCGCAGGCTAGTCGAGTAAAAACACGTGCGAGAGGATGCATCCTGCAGGCTAGTCGAGTAAAAACACTTGCGAGAGGATGCATCCCGCAGGCTAGTCGAGTAAAAACACGTGCGAGAGGATGCATCCCGCAGGCTAGTCGAGTAAAAACACGTGCGAGAGGATGCATCCCGCAGGCTAGTCGAGTAAAAACACGTGCGAGGTTTTGTGGGATGCGCATGCGCAGGTTTTTTGGGATGCGCATGGCTAGTCGAGCAAAAACACGTGCGAGAGGATGCATCCCGCAGGGTAGTCGAGTAAAAACACGTGCGAGAGGATGCATCCCGCAGGCTAGTCGAGCAAAAACACGTGCGAGAGGATGCATCCCGCAGGCTAGTCGAGCAAAAACACGTGCGAGAGGATGCATCCCGCAGGCTAGTCGAGCAAAAACACGTGCGAGAGGATGCATCCCGCAGGCTAGTAGAGTAAAAACACGTGCGAGAGGATGCATCCTGCAGGCTAGTCGAGTAAAAACACGTGCGAGAGGATGTATCCCGCAGGCTAGTCGAGTAAAAACACGTGCGAGAGGATGCATCCCGCAGGCTAGTCGAGTAAAAACACGTGCGAGGTTTTGTGGGATGCGCATGCGCAGGCTTTTTGGGATGCGCATGGCTAGTCGAGCATAAACACGTGCGAGAGGATGAATCCCGCAGGCTAGTCGAGTAAAAACACGTGCGAGAGGATGCATCCCGCAGGCTAGTCGAGCAAAAACACGTGCGAGAGGATGCATCCCGCAGGCTGGTCGAGCAAAAACACGTGCGAGAGGATGCATCCCGCAGGCTAGTCGAGTAAAAACACGTGCGAGAGGATGCATCCTGCATTCTAGTCGAGTAAAAACACGTGCGAGAGGATGCATCCCGCAGGCTAGTCGAGTAAAAACACGTGCGAGAGGATGCATCCCGCAGGCTAGTCGAGTAAAAACACGTGCGAGAGGATGCATCCCGCAGGCTAGTCGAGTAAAAACACGTGCGAGGTTTTGTGGGATGCGCATGCGCAGGTTTTGTGGGATGCGCATGCGCAGGTTTTTTGGGATGCGCATGGCTAGTCGAGCAAAAACACGTGCGAGAGGATGCATCCCGCAGTGTAGTCGAGTAAAAACACGTGCGAGAGGATGCATCCCGCAGGCTAGTCGAGCAAAAACACGTGCGAGAGGATGCATCCCGCAGGCTAGTCGAGTAAAAACACGTGCGAAAGGATGTATCCCGCAGGCTAGTCGAGTAAAAACACGTGCGAGAGGATGCATCCCGCAGGCTAGTCGAGTAAAAACACGTGCGAGAGGATGCATCCCGCAGGCTAGTCGAGTAAAAACACGTGCGAGGTTTTGTGGGATGCGCATGCGCAGGCTTTTTGGGATGCGCATGGCTAGTCGAGCATATACACGTGCGAGAGGATGCATCCCGCAGGGTAGTCGAGTAAAAACACGTGCGAGAGGATGCATCCCGCAGGCTAGTCGAGTAAAAACACGTGCGAGAGGATGCATCCCGCAGGCTAGTCGAGCAAAAACACGTGCGAGAGGATGCATCCCGCAGGCTGGTCGAGCAAAAACACGTACGAGAGGATGCATCCCGCAGGCTAGTCGAGTAAAAACACGTGCGAGAGGATGCATCCCGCAGGCTAGTCGAGCAAAAACACCGTGCGAGAGGATGCATCCCGCAGGCTAGTCGAGCAAAAACACGTGCGAGAGGATGTATCCCGCAGGCTAGTCGAGCAAAAACACGTGCGAGAGGATGCATCCCGCAGGCTGGTCGAGCAAAAACACGTACGAGAGGATGCATCCCGCAGGCTAGTCGAGTAAAAACACGTGCGAGAGGATGCATCCCGCAGGCTAGTCGAGCAAAAACACGTGCGAGAGGATGCATCCCGCAGGCTAGTCGAGTAAAAACACGTGCGAGAGGATGCATCCTGCAGGCTAGTCCAGTAAAAACACGTGCGAGAGGATGTATCCCGCAGGCTAGTCGAGCAAAAACACGTGCGAGAGGATGCATCCCGCAGGCTAGTCGAGCAAAAACACGTGCGAGAGGATGCATCCCGCAGGCTAGTCGAGTAAAAACACGTGCGAGAGGATGCATCCCGCAGGCTAGTCGAGTAAAAACACGTGCGAAAGGACGCATCCCGCAGCCTAGTCGAGCACAAACACGTGCGAGGTTTTGTGGGATGCGCATGCGCAGGTTTTGTGGGATGCGCATGCGCAGGTTTTTTGGGATGCGCATGGCTAGTCGAGCAAAAACACGTGCGAGAGGATGCATCCCGCAGGCTAGTCGAGTAAAAACACGTGCGAGAGGATGCGTCCCGCAGGCTAGTCGAGCAAAAACACGTGCGAGAGGATGCATCCCGCAGGCTAGTCGAGCAAAAACACCGTGCGAGAGGATGCATCCCGCAGGCTAGTCGAGCAAAAACACGTGCGAGAGGATGTATCCCGCAGGCTAGTCGAGCAAAAACACGTGCGAGAGGATGCATCCCGCAGGCTGGTCGAGCAAAAACACGTACGAGAGGATGCATCCCGCAGGCTAGTCGAGTAAAAACACGTGCGAGAGGATGCACCCTGCAGGCTAGTCGAGTAAAAACACGTGCGAGAGGATGCATCCCGCAGGCTAGTCGAGTAAAAACACGTGCGAGAGGATGCATCCCGCAGGCTAGTCGAGTAAAAACACGTGCGAGAGGATGCATCCCGCAGGCTAGTCGAGTAAAAACACGTGCGAGGTTTTGTGGGATGCGCATGCGCAGGTTTTTTGGGATGCGCATGGCTAGTCGAGCAAAAACACGTGCGAGAGGATGCATCCCGCAGGGTAGTCGAGTAAAAACACGTGCGAGAGGATGCATCCCGCAGGCTAGTCGAGCAAAAACACGTGCGAGAGGATGCATCCCGCAGGCTAGTCGAGCAAAAACACGTGCGAGAGGATGCATCCCGCAGGCTAGTCGAGCAAAAACACGTGCGAGAGGATGCATCCCGCAGGCTAGTAGAGTAAAAACACGTGCGAGAGGATGCATCCTGCAGGCTAGTCGAGTAAAAACACGTGCGAGAGGATGTATCCCGCAGGCTAGTCGAGTAAAAACACGTGCGAGAGGATGCATCCCGCAGGCTAGTCGAGTAAAAACACGTGCGAGGTTTTGTGGGATGCGCATGCGCAGGCTTTTTGGGATGCGCATGGCTAGTCGAGCATAAACACGTGCGAGAGGATGAATCCCGCAGGCTAGTCGAGTAAAAACACGTGCGAGAGGATGCATCCCGCAGGCTAGTCGAGCAAAAACACGTGCGAGAGGATGCATCCCGCAGGCTGGTCGAGCAAAAACACGTGCGAGAGGATGCATCCCGCAGGCTAGTCGAGTAAAAACACGTGCGAGAGGATGCATCCTGCATTCTAGTCGAGTAAAAACACGTGCGAGAGGATGCATCCCGCAGGCTAGTCGAGTAAAAACACGTGCGAGAGGATGCATCCCGCAGGCTAGTCGAGTAAAAACACGTGCGAGAGGATGCATCCCGCAGGCTAGTCGAGTAAAAACACGTGCGAGGTTTTGTGGGATGCGCATGCGCAGGTTTTGTGGGATGCGCATGCGCAGGTTTTTTGGGATGCGCATGGCTAGTCGAGCAAAAACACGTGCGAGAGGATGCATCCCGCAGTGTAGTCGAGTAAAAACACGTGCGAGAGGATGCATCCCGCAGGCTAGTCGAGCAAAAACACGTGCGAGAGGATGCATCCCGCAGGCTAGTCGAGTAAAAACACGTGCGAAAGGATGCATCCCGCAGGCTAGTCGAGCACAAACACGTGCGAGAGGATGCATCCCGCAGGCTAGTCGAGTAAAAACACGTGCGAGAGGATGCATCCCGCAGGCTAGTCGAGTAAAAACACGTGCGAGGTTTTGTGGGATGCGCATGCGCAGGCTTTTTGGGATGCGCATGGCTAGTCGAGCATATACACGTGCGAGAGGATGCATCCCGCAGGGTAGTCGAGTAAAAACACGTGCGAGAGGATGCATCCCGCAGGCTAGTCGAGTAAAAACACGTGCGAGAGGATGCATCCCGCAGGCTAGTCGAGCAAAAACACGTTCGAGAGGATGCATCCCGCAGGCTAGTCGAGTAAAAACACGTGCGAAAGGATGCATCCTGCAGGCTAGTCGAGTAAAAACACGTGCGAGAGGATGCATCCCGCAGGCTAGTCGAGCAAAAACACGTGCGAGAGGATGCATCCCGCAGGCTAGTCGAGTAAAAACACGTGCGAGAGGATGCATCCCGCAGGCTAGTCGAGTAAAAACACGTGCGAAAGGACGCATCCCGCAGCCTAGTCGAGCACAAACACGTGCGAGGTTTTGTGGGATGCGCATGCGCAGGTTTTGTGGGATGCGCATGCGCAGGTTTTTTGGGATGCGCATGGCTAGTCGAGCAAAAACACGTGCGAGAGGATGCATCCCGCAGGCTAGTCGAGTAAAAACACGTGCGAGGTTTTGTGGGATGCGCATGCGGAGGTTTTGTGGGATGCGCATGCGCAGGTTTTTTGGGATGCGCATGGCTAGTCGAGCAAAAACACGTGCGAGAGGATGCATCCCGCAGGCTAGTCGAGTAAAAACACGTGCGAGAGGATGCATCCCGCAGGCTAGTCGAGCAAAAACACGTGCGAGAGGATGCATCCCGCAGGCTAGTCGAGTAAAAACACGTGCGAGAGGATGCATCCTGCAGGCTAGTCCAGTAAAAACACGTGCGAGAGGATGTATCCCGCAGGCTAGTCGAGCAAAAACACGTGCGAGAGGATGCATCCCGCAGGCTAGTCGAGCAAAAACACGTGCGAGAGGATGCATCCCGCAGGCTAGTCGAGTAAAAACACGTGCGAGAGGATGCATCCCGCAGGCTAGTCGAGTAAAAACACGTGCGAAAGGACGCATCCCGCAGCCTAGTCGAGCACAAACACGTGCGAGGTTTTGTGGGATGCGCATGCGCAGGTTTTGTGGGATGCGCATGCGCAGGTTTTTTGGGATGCGCATGGCTAGTCGAGCAAAAACACGTGCGAGAGGATGCATCCCGCAGGCTAGTCGAGTAAAAACACGTGCGAGAGGATGCGTCCCGCAGGCTAGTCGAGCAAAAACACGTGCGAGAGGATGCATCCCGCAGGCTAGTCGAGCAAAAACACCGTGCGAGAGGATGCATCCCGCAGGCTAGTCGAGCAAAAACACGTGCGAGAGGATGTATCCCGCAGGCTAGTCGAGCAAAAACACGTGCGAGAGGATGCATCCCGCAGGCTGGTCGAGCAAAAACACGTACGAGAGGATGCATCCCGCAGGCTAGTCGAGTAAAAACACGTGCGAGAGGATGCATCCTGCAGGCTAGTCGAGTAAAAACACGTGCGAGAGGATGCATCCCGCAGGCTAGTCGAGTAAAAACACGTGCGAGAGGATGCATCCCGCAGGCTAGTCGAGTAAAAACACGTGCGAGAGGATGCATCCCGCAGGCTAGTCGAGTAAAAACACGTGCGAGGTTTTGTGGGATGCGCATGCGCAGGTTTTTTGGGATGCGCATGGCTAGTCGAGCAAAAACACGTGCGAGAGGATGCATCCCGCAGGGTAGTCGAGTAAAAACACGTGCGAGAGGATGCATCCCGCAGGCTAGTCGAGCAAAAACACGTGCGAGAGGATGCATCCCGCAGGCTAGTCGAGCAAAAACACGTGCGAGAGGATGCATCCCGCAGGCTAGTCGAGCAAAAACACGTGCGAGAGGATGCATCCCGCAGGCTAGTAGAGTAAAAACACGTGCGAGAGGATGCATCCTGCAGGCTAGTCGAGTAAAAACACGTGCGAGAGGATGTATCCCGCAGGCTAGTCGAGTAAAAACACGTGCGAGAGGATGCATCCCGCAGGCTAGTCGAGTAAAAACACGTGCGAGGTTTTGTGGGATGCGCATGCGCAGGCTTTTTGGGATGCGCATGGCTAGTCGAGCATAAACACGTGCGAGAGGATGAATCCCGCAGGCTAGTCGAGTAAAAACACGTGCGAGAGGATGCATCCCGCAGGCTAGTCGAGTAAAAACACGTGCGAGAGGATGCATCCTGCAGGCTAGTCGAGTAAAAACACGTGCGAGAGGATGTATCCCGCAGGCTAGTCGAGTAAAAACACGTGCGAGAGGATGCATCCCGCAGGCTAGTCGAGTAAAAACACGTGCGAGAGGATGCATCCCGCAGGCTAGTCGAGTAAAAACACGTGCGAGGTTTTGTGGGATGCGCATGCGCAGGCTTTTTGGGATGCGCATGGCTAGTCGAGCATATACACGTGCGAGAGGATGCATCCCGCAGGGTAGTCGAGTAAAAACACGTGCGAGAGGATGCATCCCGCAGGCTAGTCGAGTAAAAACACGTGCGAGAGGATGCATCCCGCAGGCTAGTCGAGCAAAAACACGTTCGAGAGGATGCATCCCGCAGGCTAGTCGAGTAAAAACACGTGCGAAAGGATGCATCCCGCAGGCTAGTCGAGCACAAACACGTTCGAGGTTTTGTGGGATGCGCATGCGCAGGTTTTGTGGGATGCGCATGCGCAGGTTTTTTGGGATGCGCATGCGCAGTTTTTTTGGGATGCGCATGGTTAGTCGAGCAAAAACACGTGCGAGAGGATGCATCCCGCAGGCTAGTCGAGCAAAAACACGTGCGAGAGGATGCATCCCGCAGGCTAGTCGAGTAAAAACACGTGCGAGAGGATGCATCCTGCAGGCTAGTCCAGTAAAAACACGTGCGAGAGGATGTATCCCGCAGGCTAGTCGAGCAAAAACACGTGCGAGAGGATGCATCCCGCAGGCTAGTCGAGCAAAAACACGTGCGAGAGGATGCATCCCGCAGGCTAGTCGAGTAAAAACACGTGCGAGAGGATGCATCCCGCAGGCTAGTCGAGTAAAAACACGTGCGAAAGGACGCATCCCGCAGCCTAGTCGAGCACAAACACGTGCGAGGTTTTGTGGGATGCGCATGCGCAGGTTTTGTGGGATGCGCATGCGCAGGTTTTTTGGGATGCGCATGGCTAGTCGAGCAAAAACACGTGCGAGAGGATGCATCCCGCAGGCTAGTCGAGTAAAAACACGTGCGAGGTTTTGTGGGATGCGCATGCGGAGGTTTTGTGGGATGCGCATGCGCAGGTTTTTTGGGATGCGCATGGCTAGTCGAGCAAAAACACGTGCGAGAGGATGCATCCCGCAGGCTAGTCGAGTAAAAACACGTGCGAGAGGATGCATCCCGCAGGCTAGTCGAGCAAAAACACGTGCGAGAGGATGCATCCCGCAGGCTAGTCGAGTAAAAACACGTGCGAGAGGATGCATCCTGCAGGCTAGTCCAGTAAAAACACGTGCGAGAGGATGTATCCCGCAGGCTAGTCGAGCAAAAACACGTGCGAGAGGATGCATCCCGCAGGCTAGTCGAGCAAAAACACGTGCGAGAGGATGCATCCCGCAGGCTAGTCGAGTAAAAACACGTGCGAGAGGATGCATCCCGCAGGCTAGTCGAGTAAAAACACGTGCGAAAGGACGCATCCCGCAGCCTAGTCGAGCACAAACACGTGCGAGGTTTTGTGGGATGCGCATGCGCAGGTTTTGTGGGATGCGCATGCGCAGGTTTTTTGGGATGCGCATGGCTAGTCGAGCAAAAACACGTGCGAGAGGATGCATCCCGCAGGCTAGTCGAGTAAAAACACGTGCGAGAGGATGCGTCCCGCAGGCTAGTCGAGCAAAAACACGTGCGAGAGGATGCATCCCGCAGGCTAGTCGAGCAAAAACACCGTGCGAGAGGATGCATCCCGCAGGCTAGTCGAGCAAAAACACGTGCGAGAGGATGTATCCCGCAGGCTAGTCGAGCAAAAACACGTGCGAGAGGATGCATCCCGCAGGCTGGTCGAGCAAAAACACGTACGAGAGGATGCATCCCGCAGGCTAGTCGAGTAAAAACACGTGCGAGAGGATGCATCCTGCAGGCTAGTCGAGTAAAAACACGTGCGAGAGGATGCATCCCGCAGGCTAGTCGAGTAAAAACACGTGCGAGAGGATGCATCCCGCAGGCTAGTCGAGTAAAAACACGTGCGAGAGGATGCATCCCGCAGGCTAGTCGAGTAAAAAACACGTGCGAGGTTTTGTGGGATGCGCATGCGCAGGTTTTTTGGGATGCGCATGGCTAGTCGAGCAAAAACACGTGCGAGAGGATGCATCCCGCAGGGTAGTCGAGTAAAAACACGTGCGAGAGGATGCATCCCGCAGGCTAGTCGAGCAAAAACACGTGGCGAGAGGATGCATCCCGCAGGCTAGTCGAGCAAAAACACGTGCGAGAGGATGCATCCCGCAGGCTAGTCGAGCAAAAACACGTGCGAGAGGATGCATCCCGCAGGCTAGTAGAGTAAAAACACGTGCGAGAGGATGCATCCTGCAGGCTAGTCGAGTAAAAACACGTGCGAGAGGATGTATCCCAGGCTAGTCGAGTAAAAACACGTGCGAGAGGATGCATCCCGCAGGCTAGTCGAGTAAAAACACGTGCGAGGTTTTGTGGGATGCGCATGCGCAGGCTTTTTGGGATGCGCACGGCTAGTCGAGCATAAACACGTGCGAGAGGATGAATCCCGCAGGCTAGTCGAGTAAAAACACGTGCGAGAGGATGCATCCCGCAGGCTAGTCGAGCAAAAACACGTGCGAGAGGATGCATCCCGCAGGCTGGTCGAGCAAAAACACGTGCGAGAGGATGCATCCCGCAGGCTAGTCGAGTAAAAACACGTGCGAGAGGATGCATCCTGCATTCTAGTCGAGTAAAAACACGTGCGAGAGGATGCATCCCGCAGGCTAGTCGAGTAAAAACACGTGCGAGAGGATGCATCCCGCAGGCTAGTCGAGTAAAAACACGTGCGAGAGGATGCATCCCGCAGGCTAGTCGAGTAAAAACACGTGCGAGGTTTTGTGGGATGCGCATGCGCAGGTTTTGTGGGATGCGCATGCGCAGGTTTTTTGGGATGCGCATGGCTAGTCGAGCAAAAACACGTGCGAGAGGATGCATCCCGCAGTGTAGTCGAGTAAAAACACGTGCGAGAGGATGCATCCCGCAGGCTAGTCGAGCAAAAACACGTGCGAGAGGATGCATCCCGCAGGCTAGTCGAGTAAAAACACGTGCGAAAGGATGCATCCCGCAGGCTAGTCGAGCACAAACACGTGCGAGGTTTTGTGGGATGCGCATGCGCAGGTTTTGTGGGATGCGCATGCGCAGGTTTTTTGGGATGCGCATGCGCAGGTTTTTTGGGATGCGCATGGTTAGTCGAGCAAAAACACGTGCGAGAGGATGCATCCCGCAGGCTAGTCGAGCAAAAACACGTGCGAGAGGATGCATCCCGCAGGCTAGTCGAGTAAAAACACGTGCGAGAGGATGCATCCTGCAGGCTAGTCGAGTAAAAACACGTGCGAGAGGATGTATCCCGCAGGCTAGTCGAGTAAAAACACGTGCGAGAGGATGCATCCCGCAGGCTAGTCGAGTAAAAACACGTGCGAGAGGATGCATCCCGCAGGCTAGTCGAGTAAAAACACGTGCGAGGTTTTGTGGGATGCGCATGCGCAGGCTTTTTGGGATGCGCATGGCTAGTCGAGCATATACACGTGCGAGAGGATGCATCCCGCAGGGTAGTCGAGTAAAAACACGTGCGAGAGGATGCATCCCGCAGGCTAGTCGAGTAAAAACACGTGCGAGAGGATGCATCCCGCAGGCTAGTCGAGCAAAAACACGTTCGAGAGGATGCATCCCGCAGGCTAGTCGAGTAAAAACACGTGCGAAAGGATGCATCCCGCAGGCTAGTCGAGCACAAACACGTTCGAGGTTTTGTGGGATGCGCATGCGCAGGTTTTGTGGGATGCGCATGCGCAGGTTTTTTGGGATGCGCATGCGCAGTTTTTTTGGGATGCGCATGGTTAGTCGAGCAAAAACACGTGCGAGAGGATGCATCCCGCAGGCTAGTCGAGCAAAAACACGTGCGAGAGGATGCATCCCGCAGGCTAGTCGAGTAAAAACACGTGCGAGAGGATGCATCCTGCAGGCTAGTCCAGTAAAAACACGTGCGAGAGGATGTATCCCGCAGGCTAGTCGAGCAAAAACACGTGCGAGAGGATGCATCCCGCAGGCTAGTCGAGCAAAAACACGTGCGAGAGGATGCATCCCGCAGGCTAGTCGAGTAAAAACACGTGCGAGAGGATGCATCCCGCAGGCTAGTCGAGTAAAAACACGTGCGAAAGGACGCATCCCGCAGCCTAGTCGAGCACAAACACGTGCGAGGTTTTGTGGGATGCGCATGCGCAGGTTTTGTGGGATGCGCATGCGCAGGTTTTTTGGGATGCGCATGGCTAGTCGAGCAAAAACACGTGCGAGAGGATGCATCCCGCAGGCTAGTCGAGTAAAAACACGTGCGAGGTTTTGTGGGATGCGCATGCGGAGGTTTTGTGGGATGCGCATGCGCAGGTTTTTTGGGATGCGCATGGCTAGTCGAGCAAAAACACGTGCGAGAGGATGCATCCCGCAGGCTAGTCGAGTAAAAACACGTGCGAGAGGATGCATCCCGCAGGCTAGTCGAGCAAAAACACGTGCGAGAGGATGCATCCCGCAGGCTAGTCGAGTAAAAACACGTGCGAGAGGATGCATCCTGCAGGCTAGTCCAGTAAAAACACGTGCGAGAGGATGTATCCCGCAGGCTAGTCGAGCAAAAACACGTGCGAGAGGATGCATCCCGCAGGCTAGTCGAGCAAAAACACGTGCGAGAGGATGCATCCCGCAGGCTAGTCGAGTAAAAACACGTGCGAGAGGATGCATCCCGCAGGCTAGTCGAGTAAAAACACGTGCGAAAGGACGCATCCCGCAGCCTAGTCGAGCACAAACACGTGCGAGGTTTTGTGGGATGCGCATGCGCAGGTTTTGTGGGATGCGCATGCGCAGGTTTTTTGGGATGCGCATGGCTAGTCGAGCAAAAACACGTGCGAGAGGATGCATCCCGCAGGCTAGTCGAGTAAAAACACGTGCGAGAGGATGCGTCCCGCAGGCTAGTCGAGCAAAAACACGTGCGAGAGGATGCATCCCGCAGGCTAGTCGAGCAAAAACACCGTGCGAGAGGATGCATCCCGCAGGCTAGTCGAGCAAAAACACGTGCGAGAGGATGTATCCCGCAGGCTAGTCGAGCAAAAACACGTGCGAGAGGATGCATCCCGCAGGCTGGTCGAGCAAAAACACGTACGAGAGGATGCATCCCGCAGGCTAGTCGAGTAAAAACACGTGCGAGAGGATGCATCCTGCAGGCTAGTCGAGTAAAAACACTTGCGAGAGGATGCATCCCGCAGGCTAGTCGAGTAAAAACACGTGCGAGAGGATGCATCCCGCAGGCTAGTCGAGTAAAAACACGTGCGAGAGGATGCATCCCGCAGGCTAGTCGAGTAAAAACACGTGCGAGGTTTTGTGGGATGCGCATGCGCAGGTTTTTTGGGATGCGCATGGCTAGTCGAGCAAAAACACGTGCGAGAGGATGCATCCCGCAGGGTAGTCGAGTAAAAACACGTGCGAGAGGATGCATCCCGCAGGCTAGTCGAGCAAAAACACGTGCGAGAGGATGCATCCCGCAGGCTAGTCGAGCAAAAACACGTGCGAGAGGATGCATCCCGCAGGCTAGTCGAGCAAAAACACGTGCGAGAGGATGCATCCCGCAGGCTAGTAGAGTAAAAACACGTGCGAGAGGATGCATCCTGCAGGCTAGTCGAGTAAAAACACGTGCGAGAGGATGTATCCCGCAGGCTAGTCGAGTAAAAACACGTGCGAGAGGATGCATCCCGCAGGCTAGTCGAGTAAAAACACGTGCGAGGTTTTGTGGGATGCGCATGCGCAGGCTTTTTGGGATGCGCATGGCTAGTCGAGCATAAACACGTGCGAGAGGATGAATCCCGCAGGCTAGTCGAGTAAAAACACGTGCGAGAGGATGCATCCCGCAGGCTAGTCGAGCAAAAACACGTGCGAGAGGATGCATCCCGCAGGCTGGTCGAGCAAAAACACGTGCGAGAGGATGCATCCCGCAGGCTAGTCGAGTAAAAACACGTGCGAGAGGATGCATCCTGCATTCTAGTCGAGTAAAAACACGTGCGAGAGGATGCATCCCGCAGGCTAGTCGAGTAAAAACACGTGCGAGAGGATGCATCCCGCAGGCTAGTCGAGTAAAAACACGTGCGAGAGGATGCATCCCGCAGGCTAGTCGAGTAAAAACACGTGCGAGGTTTTGTGGGATGCGCATGCGCAGGTTTTGTGGGATGCGCATGCGCAGGTTTTTTGGGATGCGCATGGCTAGTCGAGCAAAAACACGTGCGAGAGGATGCATCCCGCAGTGTAGTCGAGTAAAAACACGTGCGAGAGGATGCATCCCGCAGGCTAGTCGAGCAAAAACACGTGCGAGAGGATGCATCCCGCAGGCTAGTCGAGTAAAAACACGTGCGAAAGGATGTATCCCGCAGGCTAGTCGAGTAAAAACACGTGCGAGAGGATGCATCCCGCAGGCTAGTCGAGTAAAAACACGTGCGAGAGGATGCATCCCGCAGGCTAGTCGAGTAAAAACACGTGCGAGGTTTTGTGGGATGCGCATGCGCAGGCTTTTTGGGATGCGCATGGCTAGTCGAGCATATACACGTGCGAGAGGATGCATCCCGCAGGGTAGTCGAGTAAAAACACGTGCGAGAGGATGCATCCCGCAGGCTAGTCGAGTAAAAACACGTGCGAGAGGATGCATCCCGCAGGCTAGTCGAGCAAAAACACGTTCGAGAGGATGCATCCCGCAGGCTAGTCGAGTAAAAACACGTGCGAAAGGATGCATCCCGCAGGCTAGTCGAGCACAAACACGTTCGAGGTTTTGTGGGATGCGCATGCGCAGGTTTTGTGGGATGCGCATGCGCAGGTTTTTTGGGATGCGCATGCGCAGTTTTTTTGGGATGCGCATGGTTAGTCGAGCAAAAACACGTGCGAGAGGATGCATCCCGCAGGCTAGTCGAGCAAAAACACGTGCGAGAGGATGCATCCCGCAGGCTAGTCGAGTAAAAACACGTGCGAGAGGATGCATCCTGCAGGCTAGTCCAGTAAAAACACGTGCGAGAGGATGTATCCCGCAGGCTAGTCGAGCAAAAACACGTGCGAGAGGATGCATCCCGCAGGCTAGTCGAGCAAAAACACGTGCGAGAGGATGCATCCCGCAGGCTAGTCGAGTAAAAACACGTGCGAGAGGATGCATCCCGCAGGCTAGTCGAGTAAAAACACGTGCGAAAGGACGCATCCCGCAGCCTAGTCGAGCACAAACACGTGCGAGGTTTTGTGGGATGCGCATGCGCAGGTTTTGTGGGATGCGCATGCGCAGGTTTTTTGGGATGCGCATGGCTAGTCGAGCAAAAACACGTGCGAGAGGATGCATCCCGCAGGCTAGTCGAGTAAAAACACGTGCGAGGTTTTGTGGGATGCGCATGCGGAGGTTTTGTGGGATGCGCATGCGCAGGTTTTTTGGGATGCGCATGGCTAGTCGAGCAAAAACACGTGCGAGAGGATGCATCCCGCAGGCTAGTCGAGTAAAAACACGTGCGAGAGGATGCATCCCGCAGGCTAGTCGAGCAAAAACACGTGCGAGAGGATGCATCCCGCAGGCTAGTCGAGTAAAAACACGTGCGAGAGGATGCATCCTGCAGGCTAGTCCAGTAAAAACACGTGCGAGAGGATGTATCCCGCAGGCTAGTCGAGCAAAAACACGTGCGAGAGGATGCATCCCGCAGGCTAGTCGAGCAAAAACACGTGCGAGAGGATGCATCCCGCAGGCTAGTCGAGTAAAAACACGTGCGAGAGGATGCATCCCGCAGGCTAGTCGAGTAAAAACACGTGCGAAAGGACGCATCCCGCAGCCTAGTCGAGCACAAACACGTGCGAGGTTTTGTGGGATGCGCATGCGCAGGTTTTGTGGGATGCGCATGCGCAGGTTTTTTGGGATGCGCATGGCTAGTCGAGCAAAAACACGTGCGAGAGGATGCATCCCGCAGGCTAGTCGAGTAAAAACACGTGCGAGAGGATGCGTCCCGCAGGCTAGTCGAGCAAAAACACGTGCGAGAGGATGCATCCCGCAGGCTAGTCGAGCAAAAACACCGTGCGAGAGGATGCATCCCGCAGGCTAGTCGAGCAAAAACACGTGCGAGAGGATGTATCCCGCAGGCTAGTCGAGCAAAAACACGTGCGAGAGGATGCATCCCGCAGGCTGGTCGAGCAAAAACACGTACGAGAGGATGCATCCCGCAGGCTAGTCGAGTAAAAACACGTGCGAGAGGATGCATCCTGCAGGCTAGTCGAGTAAAAACACGTGCGAGAGGATGCATCCCGCAGGCTAGTCGAGTAAAAACACGTGCGAGAGGATGCATCCCGCAGGCTAGTCGAGTAAAAACACGTGCGAGAGGATGCATCCCGCAGGCTAGTCGAGTAAAAACACGTGCGAGGTTTTGTGGGATGCGCATGCGCAGGTTTTTTGGGATGCGCATGGCTAGTCGAGCAAAAACACGTGCGAGAGGATGCATCCCGCAGGGTAGTCGAGTAAAAACACGTGCGAGAGGATGCATCCCGCAGGCTAGTCGAGCAAAAACACGTGCGAGAGGATGCATCCCGCAGGCTAGTCGAGCAAAAACACGTGCGAGAGGATGCATCCCGCAGGCTAGTCGAGCAAAAACACGTGCGAGAGGATGCATCCCGCAGGCTAGTAGAGTAAAAACACGTGCGAGAGGATGCATCCTGCAGGCTAGTCGAGTAAAAACACGTGCGAGAGGATGTATCCCGCAGGCTAGTCGAGTAAAAACACGTGCGAGAGGATGCATCCCGCAGGCTAGTCGAGTAAAAACACGTGCGAGGTTTTGTGGGATGCGCATGCGCAGGCTTTTTGGGATGCGCATGGCTAGTCGAGCATAAACACGTGCGAGAGGATGAATCCCGCAGGCTAGTCGAGTAAAAACACGTGCGAGAGGATGCATCCCGCAGGCTAGTCGAGCAAAAACACGTGCGAGAGGATGCATCCCGCAGGCTGGTCGAGCAAAAACACGTGCGAGAGGATGCATCCCGCAGGCTAGTCGAGTAAAAACACGTGCGAGAGGATGCATCCTGCATTCTAGTCGAGTAAAAACACGTGCGAGAGGATGCATCCCGCAGGCTAGTCGAGTAAAAACACGTGCGAGAGGATGCATCCCGCAGGCTAGTCGAGTAAAAACACGTGCGAGAGGATGCATCCCGCAGGCTAGTCGAGTAAAAACACGTGCGAGGTTTTGTGGGATGCGCATGCGCAGGTTTTGTGGGATGCGCATGCGCAGGTTTTTTGGGATGCGCATGGCTAGTCGAGCAAAAACACGTGCGAGAGGATGCATCCCGCAGTGTAGTCGAGTAAAAACACGTGCGAGAGGATGCATCCCGCAGGCTAGTCGAGCAAAAACACGTGCGAGAGGATGCATCCCGCAGGCTAGTCGAGTAAAAACACGTGCGAAAGGATGCATCCCGCAGGCTAGTCGAGCACAAACACGTGCGAGGTTTTGTGGGATGCGCATGCGCAGGTTTTGTGGGATGCGCATGCGCAGGTTTTTTGGGATGCGCATGCGCAGGTTTTTTGGGATGCGCATGGTTAGTCGAGCAAAAACACGTGCGAGAGGATGCATCCCGCAGGCTAGTCGAGCAAAAACACGTGCGAGAGGATGCATCCCGCAGGCTAGTCGAGTAAAAACACGTGCGAGAGGATGCATCCTGCAGGCTAGTCGAGTAAAAACACGTGCGAGAGGATGTATCCCGCAGGCTAGTCGAGTAAAAACACGTGCGAGAGGATGCATCCCGCAGGCTAGTCGAGTAAAAACACGTGCGAGAGGATGCATCCCGCAGGCTAGTCGAGTAAAAACACGTGCGAGGTTTTGTGGGATGCGCATGCGCAGGCTTTTTGGGATGCGCATGGCTAGTCGAGCATATACACGTGCGAGAGGATGCCTCCCGCAGGGTAGTCGAGTAAAAACACGTGCGAGAGGATGCATCCCGCAGGCTAGTCGAGTAAAAACACGTGCGAGAGGATGCATCCCGCAGGCTAGTCGAGCAAAAACACGTTCGAGAGGATGCATCCCGCAGGCTAGTCGAGTAAAAACACGTGCGAAAGGATGCATCCCGCAGGCTAGTCGAGCACAAACACGTTCGAGGTTTTGTGGGATGCGCATGCGCAGGTTTTGTGGGATGCGCATGCGCAGGTTTTTTGGGATGCGCATGCGCAGTTTTTTTGGGATGCGCATGGTTAGTCGAGCAAAAACACGTGCGAGAGGATGCATCCCGCAGGCTAGTCGAGCAAAAACACGTGCGAGAGGATGCATCCCGCAGGCTAGTCGAGTAAAAACACGTGCGAGAGGATGCATCCTGCAGGCTAGTCCAGTAAAAACACGTGCGAGAGGATGTATCCCGCAGGCTAGTCGAGCAAAAACACGTGCGAGAGGATGCATCCCGCAGGCTAGTCGAGCAAAAACACGTGCGAGAGGATGCATCCCGCAGGCTAGTCGAGTAAAAACACGTGCGAGAGGATGCATCCCGCAGGCTAGTCGAGTAAAAACACGTGCGAAAGGACGCATCCCGCAGCCTAGTCGAGCACAAACACGTGCGAGGTTTTGTGGGATGCGCATGCGCAGGTTTTGTGGGATGCGCATGCGCAGGTTTTTTGGGATGCGCATGGCTAGTCGAGCAAAAACACGTGCGAGAGGATGCATCCCGCAGGCTAGTCGAGTAAAAACACGTGCGAGGTTTTGTGGGATGCGCATGCGGAGGTTTTGTGGGATGCGCATGCGCAGGTTTTTTGGGATGCGCATGGCTAGTCGAGCAAAAACACGTGCGAGAGGATGCATCCCGCAGGCTAGTCGAGTAAAAACACGTGCGAGAGGATGCATCCCGCAGGCTAGTCGAGCAAAAACACGTGCGAGAGGATGCATCCCGCAGGCTAGTCGAGTAAAAACACGTGCGAGAGGATGCATCCTGCAGGCTAGTCCAGTAAAAACACGTGCGAGAGGATGTATCCCGCAGGCTAGTCGAGCAAAAACACGTGCGAGAGGATGCATCCCGCAGGCTAGTCGAGCAAAAACACGTGCGAGAGGATGCATCCCGCAGGCTAGTCGAGTAAAAACACGTGCGAGAGGATGCATCCCGCAGGCTAGTCGAGTAAAAACACGTGCGAAAGGACGCATCCCGCAGCCTAGTCGAGCACAAACACGTGCGAGGTTTTGTGGGATGCGCATGCGCAGGTTTTGTGGGATGCGCATGCGCAGGTTTTTTGGGATGCGCATGGCTAGTCGAGCAAAAACACGTGCGAGAGGATGCATCCCGCAGGCTAGTCGAGTAAAAACACGTGCGAGGTTTTGTGGGATGCGCATGCGGAGGTTTTGTGGGATGCGCATGCGCAGGTTTTTTGGGATGCGCATGGCTAGTCGAGCAAAAACACGTGCGAGAGGATGCATCCCGCAGGCTAGTCGAGTAAAAACACGTGCGAGAGGATGCATCCCGCAGGCTAGTCGAGTAAAAAACACGTGCGAGGTTTTGTGGGATGCGCATGCGCAGGTTTTGTGGGATGCGCAATGCGCAGGTTTTTTGGGATGCGCATGCGCAGGTTTTTGGGATGCGCATGGCTAGTCGAGCAAAAACACTTGCGAGAGGATGCATCCCGCAGGGTATTCGAGTAAAAACACGTGCGAGAGGATGCATCCCGCAGGCTAGTCGAGTAAAAACACGTGCGAAAGGATGCATCCCGCAGGCTAGTCGAGCACAAACACGTGCGAGGTTTCGTGGGATGCGCATGCGCAGGTTTTGTGGGATGCGCATGCGCAGGTTTTTTGGGATGCGCATGGCTAGTCGAGCAAAAACACGTGCGAGAGGATGCATCCCGCAGGCTATCGAGTAAAAACACGTGCGAGAGGATGCATCCCGCAGGCTAGTCGAGTAAAAACACGTGCGAAAGGATGCATCCCGCAGCCTAGTCGAGCACAAACACGTGCGAGGTTTTGTGGGATGCGCATGCGCAGGTTTTTTGGGATGCGCATGGCTAGTCGAGCAAAAACACGTGCGAGAGGATGCATCCCGCAGGCTAGTCGAGCAAAAACACGTGCGAGAGGATGCATCCCGCAGGCTAGTCGAGTAAAACACGTGCGAGGTTTTGTGGGATGCGCATGCGGAGGTTTTGTGGGATGCGCATGCGCAGGTTTTTTGGGATGCGCATGCGCAGGTTTTTTGGGATGCGCATGGCTAGTCGAGCAAAAACACGTGCGAGAGGATGCATCCGCAAGCTAGTCGAGTAAAAACACGTGCGAGAGGATGCATCCCGCAGGCTAGTCGAGCAAAAACACGTGCGAGAGGCTGCATCCCGCAGGCTAGTCGAGTAAAAACACGTGCGAGAGGATGCATCCCGCAGGCTAGTCGAGTAAAAACACGTGCGAGAGGATGCTTCCCGCAGGCTAGTCGAGTAAAAACACGTGCGAGAGGATGCATCCCGCAGGCTAGACGAGTAAAAACACGTGCGAGAGGATGCGTCCCGCAGGCTAGTCGAGCAAAAACACGTGCGAGAGGATGCATCCCGCAGGCTAGTCGAGCAAAAACACCGTGCGAGAGGATGCATCCGCAGGCTAGTCGAGCAAAAACACGTGCGAGAGGATGTATCCCGCAGGCTAGTCGAGTAAAAACACGTGCGGGAGGATGCATCCCGCAGGCTAGTCGAGTAAAAACACGTGCGAGAGGATGCATCCCGCAGGCTAGTCGAGCAAAAACACGTGCGAGAGGATGCATCCCGCAGGCTAGTCGAGTAAAAACACGTGCGAGAGGATGAATCCCGCAGGCTAGTCGAGTAAAAACACGTGCGAGAGGATGCATCCCGCAGGCTAGTCGAGCAAAAACACGTGCGAGAGGATGCATCCGCAGGCTGGTCGAGCAAAAACACGTGCGAAAGGATGCATCCCGCAGCCTAGTCGAGCACAAACACGTGCGAGGTTTTGTGGGATGCGCATGCGCAGGTTTTTTGGGATGCGCATGGCTAGTCGAGCAAAAACACGTGCGAGAGGATGCATCCCGCAGGGTAGTCGAGTAATAACACGTGCGAGAGGATGCATCCCGCAGGCTAGTCGAGCAAAAACACGTGCGAGAGGATGCATCCCGCAGGCTAGTCGAGTAAAAACACGTACGAAAGGATGCATCCTGCAGGCTAGTCCAGTAAAAACACGTGCGAGAGGATGTATCCCGCAGGCTAGTCGAGCAAAAACACGTGCGAGAGGATGCATCCCGCAGGCTAGTCGAGCAAAAACACGTGCGAGAGGATGCATCCCGCAGGCTAGTCGAGTAAAAACACGTGCGAGAGGATGCATCCCGCAGGCTAGTCGAGTAAAAACACGTGCGAAAGGACGCA
This sequence comes from Lasioglossum baleicum, assembly GCF_051020765.1. Lineage (NCBI taxonomy): Eukaryota > Metazoa > Arthropoda > Insecta > Hymenoptera > Halictidae > Lasioglossum > Lasioglossum baleicum. Next base: position 27,330 of record NW_027469896.1, on the reverse strand, counting down.
TCCCGCAGCCTAGTCGAGCACAAACACGTGCGAGGTTTTGTGGGATGCGCATGCGCAGGTTTTGTGGGATGCGCATGCGCAGGTTTTTTGGGATGCGCATGGCTAGTCGAGCAAAAACACGTGCGAGAGGATGCATCCCGCAGGCTAGTCGAGTAAAAACACGTGCGAGGTTTTGTGGGATGCGCATGCGGAGGTTTTGTGGGATGCGCATGCGCAGGTTTTTTGGGATGCGCATGGCTAGTCGAGCAAAAACACGTGCGAGAGGATGCATCCCGCAGGCTAGTCGAGTAAAAACACGTGCGAGAGGATGCATCCCGCAGGCTAGTCGAGTAAAAACACGTGCGAGGTTTTGTGGGATGCGCATGCGCAGGTTTTGTGGGATGCGCATGCGCAGGTTTTTTGGGATGCGCATGCGCAGGTTTTTTGGGATGCGCATGGCTAGTCGAGCAAAAACACTTGCGAGAGGATGCATCCCGCAGGGTATTCGAGTAAAAACACGTGCGAGAGGATGCATCCCGCAGGCTAGTCGAGTAAAAACACGTGCGAAAGGATGCATCCCGCAGGCTAGTCGAGCACAAACACGTGCGAGGTTTCGTGGGATGCGCATGCGCAGGTTTTGTGGGATGCGCATGCGCAGGTTTTTTGGGATGCGCATGGCTAGTCGAGCAAAAACACGTGCGAGAGGATGCATCCCGCAGGCTATCGAGTAAAAACACGTGCGAGAGGATGCATCCCGCAGGCTAGTCGAGTAAAAACACGTGCGAAAGGATGCATCCCGCAGCCTAGTCGAGCACAAACACGTGCGAGGTTTTGTGGGATGCGCATGCGCAGGTTTTTTGGGATGCGCATGGCTAGTCGAGCAAAAACACGTGCGAGAGGATGCATCCCGCAGGCTAGTCGAGCAAAAACACGTGCGAGAGGATGCATCCCGCAGGCTAGTCGAGTAAAAACACGTGCGAGGTTTTGTGGGATGCGCATGCGGAGGTTTTGTGGGATGCGCATGCGCAGGTTTTTTGGGATGCGCATGCGCAGGTTTTTTGGGATGCGCATGGCTAGTCGAGCAAAAACACGTGCGAGAGGATGCATCCCGCAAGCTAGTCGAGTAAAAACACGTGCGAGAGGATGCATCCCGCAGGCTAGTCGAGCAAAAACACGTGCGAGAGGCTGCATCCCGCAGGCTAGTCGAGTAAAAACACGTGCGAGAGGATGCATCCCGCAGGCTAGTCGAGTAAAAACACGTGCGAGAGGATGCTTCCCGCAGGCTAGTCGAGTAAAAACACGTGCGAGAGGATGCATCCCGCAGGTAGACGAGTAAAAACACGTGCGAGAGGATGCGTCCCGCAGGCTAGTCGAGCAAAAACACGTGCGAGAGGATGCATCCCGCAGGCTAGTCGAGCAAAAACACCGTGCGAGAGGATGCATCCCGCAGGCTAGTCGAGCAAAAACACGTGCGAGAGGATGTATCCCGCAGGCTAGTCGAGTAAAAACACGTGCGGGAGGATGCATCCCGCAGGCTAGTCGAGTAAAAACACGTGCGAGAGGATGCATCCCGCAGGCTAGTCGAGCAAAAACACGTGCGAGAGGATGCATCCCGCAGGCTAGTCGAGTAAAAACACGTGCGAGAGGATGAATCCCGCAGGCTAGTCGAGTAAAAACACGTGCGAGAGGATGCATCCCGCAGGCTAGTCGAGCAAAAACACGTGCGAGAGGATGCATCCCGCAGGCTGGTCGAGCAAAAACACGTACGAGAGGATGCATCACGCAGGCTAGTCGAGTAAAAACACGTGCGAGAGGATGCATCCTGCAGGCTAGTCGAGTAAAAACACGTGCGAGAGGATGCATCCCGCAGGCTAGTCGAGTAAAAACACGTGCGAGAGGATGCATCCCGCAGGCTAGTCGAGTAAAAACACGTGCGAGAGGATGCATCCCGCAGGCTAGTCGAGTAGAAACACGTGCGAGGTTTTGTGTGATGCGCATGCGCAGGTTTTTTGGGATGCGCATGGCTAGTCGAGCAAAAACACGTGCGAGAGGATGCATCCCGCAGGGTAGTCGAGTAATAACACGTGCGAGAGGATGCATCCCGCAGGCTAGTCGAGCAAAAACACGTGCGAGAGGATGCATCCCGCAGGCTAGTCGAGTAAAAACACGTACGAAAGGATGCATCCCGCAGGCTAGTCGAGCACAACCCGTGCGAGGTTTTGTGGGATGCGCATGCGCAGGTTTTGTGGGATGCGCATGCGCAGGTTTTTTGGGATGCGCATGCGCAGGTTTTTTGGGATGCGCATGCCTAGTCGAGCAAAAACACGTGCGAGAGGATGCATCCCGCAGGCTAGTCGAGCAAAAACACGTGCGAGAGGATGCATCCCGCAGGCTAGTCGAGTAAAAACACGTGCCAGAGGATGCATCCTGCAGGCTAGTCGAGTAAAAACACGTGCGAGAGGATGTATCCCGCAGGCTAGTCGAGTAAAAACACGTGCGAGAGGATGCATCCCGCAGGCTGGTCGAGCAAAAACACGTGCGAGAGGATGCATCCCGCCGGCTAGTCGAGTAAAAACACGTGCGAGAGGATGCATCCTGCATTCTAGTCGAGTAAAAACACGTGCGAGAGGATGCATCCCGCAGGCTAGTCGAGTAAAAACACGTGCGAGAGGATGCATCCCGCAGGCTAGTCGAGTAAAAACACGTGCGAAAGGATGCATCCCGCAGGCTAGTCGAGCACAAACACGTGCGAGGTTTCGTGGGATGCGCATGCGCAGGTTTCGTGGGATGCGCATGCGCAGGTTTTTTGGGATGCGCATGGCTAGTCGAGCAAAAACACGTGCGAGAGGATGCATCCCGCAGGCTAGTCGAGTAAAAACACGTGCGAGAGGATGCATCCCGCAGGCTAGTCGAGTAAAAACACGTGCGAAAGGATGCATCCCGCAGCCTAGCCGAGCACAAACACGTGCGAGGTTTTGTGGGATGCGCATGCGCAGGTTTTGTGGGATGCGCATGCGCAGGTTTTTTGGGATGCGCATGGCTAGTCGAGCAAAAACACGTGCGAGAGGGTGCATCCCGCAGGCTAGTCGAGCAAAAACACGTGCGAGAGGATGCATCCCGCAGGATAGTCGAGTAAAAACACGTGCGAGGTTTTGTGGGATGCGCATGCGGAGGTTTTGTGAGATGCGCATGCGCAGGTTTTTTGGGATGCGCATGCGCAGGTTTTTTGGGATGCCCATGCGCAGGTTTTTTGGGATGCGCATGGCTAGTCGAGCAAAAACACGTGCGAGAGGATGCATCCCGCAGGCTAGTCGAGTAAAAACACGTGCGAGAGGATGCATCCCGCAGGCTAGTCGAGTAAAAACACGTGCGAGGTTTTGTGGGATGCGCATGCGCAGGTTTTGTGGGATGCGCATGCGCAGGTTTTGTGGGATGCGCATGCGCAGGTTTTTTGGGATGCGCATGGCTAGTCGAGCAAAAACACGTGCGAGAGGATGCATCCCGCAGGGTATTCGAGTAAAAACACGTGCGAGAGGATGCATCCCGCAGGCTAGTCGAGTAAAAACACGTGCGAAAGGATGCATCCCGCAGGCTAGTCGAGAACAAACACGTGCGAGGTTTCGTGGGATGCGCATGCGAAGGTTTTGTGAGATGCGCATGCGCAGGTTTTTTGGGATGCGCATGGCTAGTCGAGAAAAAACACGTGCGAGAGGATGCATCCCGCAGGCAAGTCGAGTAAAAACACGTGCGAGGTTTTGTGGGATGCGCATGCGCAGGTTTTGTGGGATGCGCATGCGCAGGTTTTGTGGGATGCGCATGCGCAGGTTTTTTGGGATGAGCATGCGCAGGTTTTTTGGGATGCGCATGCGCAGGTTTTTTGGGATGCGCATGCCTAGTCGAGCAAAAACACGTGCGAGAGGATGCATCCCGCAGGCTAGTCGAGCAAAAACACGTGCGAGAGGATGCATCCCGCAGGCTAGTCGAGTAAAAACACGTGCGAGAGGATGCATCCCGCAGGCTAGTCGAGCACAAACACGTGCGAGAGGATGCGTCCCGCAGGCTAGTCGAGCAAAAACACGTGCGAGAGGATGCATCCCGCAGGCTAGTCGAGCAAAAACACCGTGCGAGAGGATGCATCCCGCAGGCTAGTCGAGCAAAAACACGTGCGAGAGGATGTATCCCGCAGGCTAGTCGAGTAAAAACACGTGCGGGAGGATGCATCCCGCAGGCTAGTCGAGTAAAAACACGTGCGAGAGGATGCATCCCGCAGGCTAGTCGAGCAAAAACACGTGCGAGAGGATGCATCCCGCAGGCTAGTCGAGTAAAAACACGTGCGAGAGGATGAATCCCGCAGGCTAGTCAAGTAAAAACACGTGCGAGAGGATGCATCCCGCAGGCTAGTCGAGCAAAAACACGTGCGAGAGGATGCATCCCGCAGGCTGGTCGAGCAAAAACACGTACGAGAGGATGCATCCCGCAGGCTAGTCGAGTAAAAACACGTGCGAGAGGATGCATCCTGCAGGCTAGTCGAGTAAAAACACGTGCGAGAGGATGCATCCCGCAGGCTAGTCGAGTAAAAACACGTGCGAGAGGATGCATCCCGCAGGCTAGTCGAGTAAAAACACGTGCGAGAGGATGTATCCCGCAGGCTAGTCGAGTAGAAACACGTGCGAGGTTTTGTGGGATGCGCATGCGCAGGTTTTTTGGGATGCGCATGGCTAGTCGAGCAAAAACACGTGCGAGAGGATCCATCCCGCAGGGTAGTCGAGTAAAAACACGTGCGAGAGGATGCATCCCGCAGGCTAGTCGAGCAAAAACACGTGCGAGAGGATGCATCCCGCAGGCTAGTCGAGTAAAAACACGTACGAAAGGATGCATCCCGCAGGCTAGTCGAGCACAACCCGTGCGAGGTTTTGTGGGATGCGCATGCGCAGGTTTTTTGGGATGCGCATGCGCAGGTTTTTTGGGATGCGCATGCCTAGTCGAGCAAAAACACGTGCGAGAGGATGCATCCCGCAGGCTAGTCGAGCAAAAACACGTGCGAGAGGATGCATCCCGCAGGCTAGTCGAGTAAAAACACGTGCGAGAGGATGCATCCTGCAGGCTAGTCGAGTAAAAACACGTGCGAGAGGATGTATCCCGCAGGCTAGTCGAGTAAAAACACGTGCGAGAGGATGCATCCCGCAGGCTGGTCGAGCAAAAACACGTGCGAGAGGATGCATCCCGCAGGCTAGTCGAGTAAAAACACGTGCGAGAGGATGCATCCTGCATTCTAGTCGAGTAAAAACACGTGCGAGAGGATGCATCCCGCAGGCTAGTCGAGCAAAAACACGTGCGAGAGGATGCATCCCGCAGGCTGGTCGAGCAAAAACACGTGCGAGAGGATGCATCCCGCAGGCTAGTCGAGTAAAAACACGTGCGAGAGGATGCATCCTGCATTCTAGTCGAGTAAAAACACGTGCGAGAGGATGCATCCCGCAGGCTAGTCGAGTAAAAACACGTGCGAGAGGATGCATCCCGCAAGCTAGTCGAGCAAAAACACGTGCGAGAGGATGCATCCCGCAGGCTAGTCGAGTAAAAACACGTGCGAAAGGATGCATCCCGCAGGCTAGTCGAGCACAAACACGTGCGAGGTTTTGTGGGATGCGCATGCGCAGGTTTTGTGGGATGCGCATGCGCAGGTTTTTTGGGATGCGCATGCGCAGGTTTTTTGGGATGCGCATGGTTAGTCGAGCAAAAACACGTGCGAGAGGATGCATCCCGCAGGCTAGTCGAGCAAAAACACGTGCGAGAGGATGCATCCCGCAGGCTAGTCGAGTAAAAACACGTGCGAGAGGATGCATCCTGCAGGCTAGTCGAGTAAAAACACGTGCGAGAGGATGTATCCCGCAGGCTAGTCGAGTAAAAACACGTGCGAGAGGATGCATCCCGCAGGCTAGTCGAGTAAAAACACGTGCGAGAGGATGCATCCCGCAGGCTAGTCGAGTAAAAACACGTGCGAGAGGATGCATCCCGCAGGCTAGTCGAGTAAAAACACGTGCGAGAGGATGCATCCCGCAGGCTAGTCGAGCAAAAACACGTGCGAGAGGATGCATCCCGCAGGCTAGTCGAGTAAAAACACGTGCGAGAGGATGAATCCCGCAGGCTAGTCGAGTAAAAACACGTGCGAGAGGATGCATCCCGCAGGCTAGTCGAGCAAAAACACGTGCGAGAGGATGCATCCCGCAGGCTGGTCGAGCAAAAACACGAACGAGAGGATGCATCCCGCAGGCTAGTCGAGTAAAAACACGTGCGAGAGGATGCATCCTGCAGGCTAGTCGAGTAAAAACACGTGCGAGAGGATGCATCCCGCAGGCTAGTCGAGTAAAAACACGTGCGAGAGGATGCATCCCGCAGGCTAGTCGAGTAAAAACACGTGCGAGAGGATGCATCCCGCAGGCTAGTCGAGTAAAAACACGTGCGAGGTTTTGTGGGATGCGCATGCGCAGGTTTTTTGGGATGCGCATGGCTAGTCGAGCAAAAACACGTGCGAGAGGATGCATCCCGCAGGGTAGTCGAGCAAAAACACGTGCGAGAGGATGCATCCCGCAGGGTAGTCGAGTAAAAACACGTGCGAGAGGATGCATCCCGCAGGCTAGTCGAGCAAAAACACGTGCGAGAGGATGCATCCCGCAGGCTAGTCGAGCAAAAACACGTGTGAGAGGATGTATCCCGCAGGCTAGTCGAGTAAAAACACGTGCGGGAGGATGCATCCCGCAGGCTAGTCGAGTAAAAACACGTGCGAGAGGATGCATCCCGCAGGCTAGTCGAGTAAAAACACGTGCGAGAGGATGCTTCCCGCAGGCTAGTCGAGTAAAAACACGTGCGAGAGGATGCATCCCGCAGGCTAGACGAGTAAAAACACGTGCAAGAGGATGCTTCCCGCAGGCTAGTCAAGTAAAAACACGTGCGAGAGGATGCACCCCGCAGGCTAGTCGAGTAAAAACACGTGCGAGAGGATGCGTCCCGCAGGCTAGTCGAGCAAAAACACGTGCGAGAGGATGCATCCCGCAGGCTAGTCGAGCAAAAACACGTGCGAGAGGATGCATCCCGCAGGCTAGTCGAGTAAAAACACGTGCGAGAGGATGCATCCCGCAGGCTAGTCGAGTAAAAACACGTGCGAGGTTTTGTGGGATGCGCATGCGCAGGTTTTTTGGGATGCGCATGGCTAGTCGAGCAAAAACACGTGCGAGAGGATGCATCCCGCAGGGTAGTCGAGTAAAAACACGTGCGAGAGGATGCATCCCGCAGGCTAGTCGAGCAAAAACACGTGCGAGAGGATGCATCCCGCAGGCTAGTCGAGTAAAAACACGTGCGAGAGGATGCATCCCGCAGGCTAGTCGAGTAAAAACACGTGCGAGAGGATGCTTCCCGCAGGCTAGTCGAGTAAAAACACGTGCGAGAGGATGCTTCCCGCAGGCTAGTCAAGTAAAAACACGTGCGAGAGGATGCATCCCGCAGGCTAGTCGAGTAAAAACACGTGCGAGAGGATGCGTCCCGCAGGCTAGTCGAGCAAAAACACGTGCGAGAGGATGCATCCCGCAGGCTAGTCGAGCAAAAACACCGTGCGAGAGGATGCATCCCGCAGGCTAGTCGAGCAAAAACACGTGCGAGAGGATGTATCCCGCAGGCTAGTCGAGTAAAAACACGTGCGGGAGGATGCATCCCGCAGGCTAGTCGAGTAAAAACACGTGCGAGAGGATGCATCCCGCAGGCTAGTCGAGCAAAAACACGTGCGAGAGGATGCATCCCGCAGGCTAGTCGAGTAAAAACACGTGCGAGAGGATGAATCCCGCAGGCTAGTCGAGTAAAAACACGTGCGAGAGGATGCATCCCGCAGGCTAGTCGAGCAAAAACACGTGCGAGAGGATGCATCCCGCAGGCTGGCCGAGCAAAAACACGTACGAGAGGATGCATCCCGCAGGCTAGTCGAGTAAAAACACGTGCGAGAGGATGCATCCTGCAGGCTAGTCGAGTAAAAACACGTGCGAGAGGATGCATCCCGCAGGCTAGTCGAGTAAAAACACGTGCGAGAGGATGCATCCCGCAGGCTAGTCGAGTAAAAACACGTACGAAAGGATGCATCCCGCAGGCTAGTCGAGCACAACCCGTGCGAGGTTTTGTGGGATGCGCATGCGCAGGTTTTTTGGGATGCGCATGCGCAGGTTTTTTGGGATGCGCATGCCTAGTCGAGCAAAAACACGTGCGAGAGGATGCATCCCGCAGGCTAGTCGAGCAAAAACACGTGCGAGAGGATGCATCCCGCAGGCTAGTCGAGTAAAAACACGTGCGAGAGGATGCATCCTGCAGGCTAGTCGAGTAAAAACACGTACGAAAGGATGCATCCCGCAGGCTAGTCGAGCACAACCCGTGCGAGGTTTTGTGGGATGCGCATGCGCAGGTTTTGTGGGATGCGCATGCGCAGGTTTTTTGGGATGCGCATGCGCAGGTTTTTTGGGATGCGCATGCCTAGTCGAGCAAAAACACGTGCGAGAGGATGCATCCCGCAGGCTAGTCGAGTAAAAACACGTGCGAGAGGATGAATCCCGCAGGCTAGTCGAGTAAAAACACGTGCGAGAGGATGCATCCCGCAGGCTAGTCGAGCAAAAACACGTGCGAGAGGATGCATCCCGCAGGCTGGTCGAGCAAAAACACGTACGAGAGGATGCATCCCGCAGGCTAGTCGAGTAAAAACACGTGCGAGAGGATGCATCCTGCAGGCTAGTCGAGTAAAAACACGTGCGAGAGGATGCATCCCGCAGGCTAGTCGAGTAAAAACACGTGCGAGAGGATGCATCCCGCATTCTGGTCGAGTAAAAACACGTGCGAGAGGATGCATCCCGCAGGCTAGTCGAGTAAAAACACGTGCGAGGTTTTGTGGGATGCGCATGCGCAGGTTTTTTGGGATGCGCATGGCTAGTCGAGCAAAAACACGTGCGAGAGGATGCATCCCGCAGGGTAGTCGAGTAAAAACACGTGCGAGAGGATGCATCCCGCAGGCTAGTCGAGCAAAAACACGTGCGAGAGGATGCATCCCGCAGGCTAGTCGAGCAAAAACACGTGTGAGAGGATGTATCCCGCAGGCTAGTCGAGTAAAAACACGTGCGGGAGGATGCATCCCGCAGGCTAGTCGAGTAAAAACACGTGCGAGAGGATGCATCCCGCAGGCTAGTCGAGTAAAAACACGTGCGAGAGGATGCTTCCCGCAGGCTAGTCGAGTAAAAACACGTGCGAGAGGATGCATCCCGCAGGCTAGACGAGTAAAAACACGTGCAAGAGGATGCTTCCCGCAGGCTAGTCAAGTAAAAACACGTGCGAGAGGATGCATCCCGCAGGCTAGTCGAGTAAAAACACGTGCGAGAGGATGCGTCCCGCAGGCTAGTCGAGCAAAAACACGTGCGAGAGGATGCATCCCGCAGGCTAGTCGAGCAAAAACACGTGCGAGAGGATGCATCCCGCAGGCTAGTCGAGTAAAAACACGTGCGAGAGGATGCATCCCGCAGGCTAGTCGAGTAAAAACACGTGCGAGGTTTGGTGGGATGCGCATGCGCAGGTTTTTTGGGATGCGCATGGCTAGTCGAGCAAAAACACGTGCGAGAGGATGCATCCCGCAGGGTAGTCGAGTAAAAACACGTGCGAGAGGATGCATCCCGCAGGCTAGTCGAGCAAAAACACGTGCGAGAGGATGCATCCCGCAGGCTAGTCGAGTAAAAACACGTGCGAGAGGATGCATCCCGCAGGCTAGTCGAGTAAAAACACGTGCGAGAGGATGCTTCCCGCAGGCTAGTCGAGTAAAAACACGTGCGAGAGGATGCATCCCGCAGGCTAGACGAGTAAAAACACGTGCAAGAGGATGCTTCCCGCAGGCTAGTCAAGTAAAAACACGTGCGAGAGGATGCATCCCGCAGGCTAGTCGAGTAAAAACACGTGCGAGAGGATGCGTCCCGCAGGCTAGTCGAGCAAAAACACGTGCGAGAGGATGCATCCCGCAGGCTAGTCGAGCAAAAACACCGTGCGAGAGGATGCATCCCGCAGGCTAGTCGAGCAAAAACACGTGCGAGAGGATGTATCCCGCAGGCTAGTCGAGTAAAAACACGTGCGGGAGGATGCATCCCGCAGGCTAGTCGAGTAAAAACACGTGCGAGAGGATGCATCCCGCAGGCTAGTCGAGCAAAAACACGTGCGAGAGGATGCATCCCGCAGGCTGGTCGAGCAAAAACACGTGCGAGAGGATGAATCCCGCAGGCTAGTCGAGTAAAAACACGTGCGAGAGGATGCATCCCGCAGGCTAGTCGAGCAAAAACACGTGCGAGAGGATGCATCCCGCAGGCTGGTCGAGCAAAAACACGTACGAGAGGATGCATCCCGCAGGCTAGTCGAGTAAAAACACGTGCGAGAGGATGCATCCTGCAGGCTAGTCGAGTAAAAACACGTGCGAGAGGATGCATCCCGCAGGCTAGTCGAGTAAAAACACGTGCGAGAGGATGCATCCCGCAGGCTAGTCGAGTAAAAACACGTGCGAGAGGATGCATCCCGCAGGCTAGTCGAGTAAAAACACGTGCGAGGTTTTGTGGGATGCGCATGCGCAGGTTTTTTGGGATGCGCATGGCTAGTCGAGCAAAAACACGTGCGAGAGGATGCATCCCGCAGGGTAGTCGAGTAAAAACACGTGCGAGAGGATGCATCCCGCAGGCTAGTCGAGCAAAAACACGTGCGAGAGGATGCATCCCGCAGGCTAGTCGAGCAAAAACACGTGCGAGAGGATGCATCCCGCAGGCTAGTCGAGCAAAAACACGTGCGAGAGGATGCATCCCGCAGGCTAGTAGAGTAAAAACACGTGCGAGAGGATGCATCCTGCAGGCTAGTCGAGTAAAAACACGTGCGAGAGGATGTATCCCGCAGGCTAGTCGAGTAAAAACACGTGCGAGAGGATGCATCCCGCAGGCTAGTCGAGTAAAAACACGTGCGAGAGGATGCATCCCGCAGGCTAGTCGAGTAAAAACACGTGCGAGGTTTTGTGGGATGCGCATGCGCAGGCTTTTTGGGATGCGCATGGCTAGTCGAGCATAAACACGTGCGAGAGGATGAATCCCGCAGGCTAGTCGAGTAAAAACACGTGCGAGAGGATGCATCCCGCAGGCTAGTCGAGCAAAAACACGTGCGAGAGGATGCATCCCGCAGGCTGGTCGAGCAAAAACACGTGCGAGAGGATGCATCCCGCAGGCTAGTCGAGTAAAAACACGTCCGAGAGGATGCACCCCGCAGGCTAGTCGAGTAAAAACACGTGCAAGAGGATGCTTCCCGCAGGCTAGTCGAGTAAAAACACGTGCGAGAAGATGCATCCCGCAGGCTAGTCGAGTAAAAACACGTGCGAGAGGATGCATCCCGCAGGCTAGTCGAGTAAAAACACGTGCGAGGTTTGGTGGGATGCGCATGCGCAGGTTTTTTGGGATGCGCATGGCTAGTCGAGCAAAAACACGTGCGAGAGGATGCATCCCGCAGGGTAGTCGAGTAAAAACACGTGCGAGAGGATGCATCCCGCAGGCTAGTCGAGTAAAAACACGTCCGAGAGGATGCATCCCGCAGGCTAGTCGAGTAAAAACACGTGCAAGAGGATGCTTCCCGCAGGCTAGTCGAGCAAAAACACGTGCGAGAGGATGCATCCCGCAGGCTAGTCGAGTAAAAACACGTGCGAGAGGATGCGTCCCGCAGGCTAGTCGAGCAAAAACACGTGCGAGAGGATGCATCCCGCAGGCTAGTCGAGCAAAAACACGTGCGAGAGGATGCATCCCGCAGGCTAGTCGAGTAAAAACACGTGCGAGAGGATGCATCCCGCAGGCTAGTCGAGTAAAAACACGTGCGAGGTTTGGTGGGATGCGCATGCGCAGGTTTTTTGGGATGCGCATGGCTAGTCGAGCAAAAACACGTGCGAGAGGATGCATCCCGCAGGGTAGTCGAGTAAAAACACGTGCGAGAGGATGCATCCCGCAGGCTAGTCGAGCAAAAACACGTGCGAGAGGATGCATCCCGCAGGCTAGTCGAGTAAAAACACGTGCGAGAGGATGCATCCCGCAGGCTAGTCGAGTAAAAACACGTGCGAGAGGATGCTTCCCGCAGGCTAGTCGAGTAAAAACACGTGCGAGAGGATGCATCCCGCAGGCTAGACGAGTAAAAACACGTGCAAGAGGATGCTTCCCGCAGGCTAGTCAAGTAAAAACACGTGCGAGAGGATGCATCCCGCAGGCTAGTCGAGTAAAAACACGTGCGAGAGGATGCGTCCCGCAGGCTAGTCGAGCAAAAACACGTGCGAGAGGATGCATCCCGCAGGCTAGTCGAGCAAAAACACCGTGCGAGAGGATGCATCCCGCAGGCTAGTCGAGCAAAAACACGTGCGAGAGGATGTATCCCGCAGGCTAGTCGAGTAAAAACACGTGCGGGAGGATGCATCCCGCAGGCTAGTCGAGTAAAAACACGTGCGAGAGGATGCATCCCGCAGGCTAGTAGAGTAAAAACACGTGCGAGAGGATGCATCCTGCAGGCTAGTCGAGTAAAAACACGTGCGAGAGGATGTATCCCGCAGGCTAGTCGAGTAAAAACACGTGCGAGAGGATGCATCCCGCAGGCTAGTCGAGTAAAAACACGTGCGAGAGGATGCATCCCGCAGGCTAGTCGAGTAAAAACACGTGCGAGGTTTTGTGGGATGCGCATGCGCAGGCTTTTTGGGATGCGCATGGCTAGTCGAGCATAAACACGTGCGAGAGGATGAATCCCGCAGGCTAGTCGAGTAAAAACACGTGCGAGAGGATGCATCCCGCAGGCTAGTCGAGCAAAAACACGTGCGAGAGGATGCATCCCGCAGGCTGGTCGAGCAAAAACACGTGCGAGAGGATGCATCCCGCAGGCTAGTCGAGTAAAAACACGTCCGAGAGGATGCATCCTGCATTCTAGTCGAGTAAAAACACGTGCGAGAGGATGCATCCCGCAGGCTAGTCGAGTAAAAACACGTGCGAGAGGATGCATCCCGCAGGCTAGTCGAGTAAAAACACGTGCGAGAGGATGCATCCCGCAGGCTAGTCGAGTAAAAACACGTGCGAGGTTTTGTGGGATGCGCATGCGCAGGTTTTGTGGGATGCGCATGCGCAGGTTTTGTGGGATGCGCATGCGCAGGTTTTTTGGGATGCGCATGGCTAGTCGAGCAAAAACACGTGCGAGAGGATGCATCCCGCAGGGTAGTCGAGTAAAAACACGTGCGAGAGGATGCATCCCGCAGGCTAGTCGAGCAAAAACACGTGCGAGAGGATGCATCCCGCAGGCTAGTCGAGTAAAAACACGTGCGAAAGGATGCATCCCGCAGGCTAGTCGAGCACAAACACGTGCGAGGTTTTGTGGGATGCGCATGCGCAGGTTTTGTGGTATGCGCATGCGCAGGTTTTTTGGGATGCGCATGCGCAGGTTTTTTGGGATGCGCATGGTTAGTCGAGCAAAAACACGTGCGAGAGGATGCATCCCGCAGGCTAGTCGAGCAAAAACACGTGCGAGAGGATGCATCCCGCAGGCTAGTCGAGTAAAAACACGTGCGAGAGGATGCATCCCGCAGGCTAGTCGAGTAAAAACACGTGCGAGGTTTTGTGGGATGCGCATGCGCAGGTTTTGTGGGATGCGCATGCGCAGGTTTTTTGGGATGCGCATGCGCAGGTTTTTTGGGATGCGCATGGCTAGTCGAGCAAAAACACTTGCGAGAGGATGCATCCCGCAGGGTATTCGAGTAAAAACACGTGCGAGAGGATGCATCCCGCAGGCTAGTCGAGTAAAAACACGTGCGAAAGGATGCATCCCGCAGGCTGGTCGAGCACAAACACGTGCGAGGTTTCGTGGGATGCGCATGCGCAGGTTTTGTGGGATGCGCATGCGCAGGTTTTTTGGGATGCGCATGGCTAGTCGAGCAAAAACACGTGCGAGAGGATGCATCCCGCAGGCTATCGAGTAAAAACACGTGCGAGAGGATGCATCCCGCAGGCTAGTCGAGTAAAAACACGTGCGAAAGGATGCATCCCGCAGCCTAGTCGAGCACAAACACGTGCGAGGTTTTGTGGGATGCGCATGCGCAGGTTTTTTGGGATGCGCATGGCTAGTCGAGCAAAAACACGTGCGAGAGGATGCATCCCGCAGGCTAGTCGAGCAAAAACACGTGCGAGAGGATGCATCCCGCAGGCTAGTCGAGTAAAAACACGTGCGAGAGGATGCATCCCGCAGGATAGTCGAGTAAAAACACGTGCGAGGTTTTGTGGGATGCGCATGCGGAGGTTTTGTGGGATGCGCATGCGCAGGTTTTTTGGGATGCGCATGCGCAGGTTTTTTGGGATGCGCATGGCTAGTCGAGCAAAAACACGTGCGAGAGGATGCATCCCGCAGGCTAGTCGAGTAAAAACACGTGCGAAAGGATGCATCCCGCAGGCTAGTCGAGAACAAACACGTGCGAGGTTTCGTGGGATGCGCATGCGAAGGTTTTGTGAGATGCGCATGCGCAGGTTTTTTGGGATGCGCATGGCTAGTCGAGAAAAAACACGTGCGAGAGGATGCATCCCGCAGGCAAGTCGAGTAAAAACACGTGCGAGGTTTTGTGGGATGCGCATGCGCAGGTTTTGTGGGATGCGCATGCGCAGGTTTTGTGGGATGCGCATGCGCAGGTTTTTTGGGATGAGCATGCGCAGGTTTTTTGGGATGCGCATGCGCAGGTTTTTTGGGATGCGCATGCCTAGTCGAGCAAAAACACGTGCGAGAGGATGCATCCCGCAGGCTAGTCGAGCAAAAACACCGTGCGAGAGGATGCATCCCGCAGGCTAGTCGAGCAAAAACACGTGCGAGAGGATGTATCCCGCAGGCTAGTCGAGTAAAAACACGTGCGGGAGGATGCATCCCGCAGGCTAGTCGAGTAAAAACACGTGCGAGAGGATGCATCCCGCAGGCTAGTCGAGCAAAAACACGTGCGAGAGGATGCATCCCGCAGGCTAGTCGAGTAAAAACACGTGCGAGAGGATGAATCCCGCAGGCTAGTCAAGTAAAAACACGTGCGAGAGGATGCATCCCGCAGGCTAGTCGAGCAAAAACACGTGCGAGAGGATGCATCCCGCAGGCTGGTCGAGCAAAAACACGAACGAGAGGATGCATCCCGCAGGCTAGTCGAGTAAAAACACGTGCGAGAGGAAGCATCCTGCAGGCTAGTCGAGTAAAAACACGTGCGAGAGGATGCATCCCGCAGGCTAGTCGAGTAAAAACACGTGCGAGAGGATGCATCCCGCAGGCTAGTCGAGTAAAAACACGTGCGAGAGGATGCATCCCGCAGGCTAGTCGAGTAGAAACACGTGCGAGGTTTTGTGGGATGCGCATGCGCAGGTTTTTTGGGATGCGCATGGCTAGTCGAGCAAAAACACGTGCGAGAGGATGCATCCCGCAGGGTAGTCGAGTAAAAACACGTGCGAGAGGATGCATCCCGCAGGCTAGTCGAGCAAAAACACGTGCGAGAGGATGCATCCCGCAGGCTAGTCGAGTAAAAACACGTACGAAAGGATGCATCCCGCAGGCTAGTCGAGCACAACCCGTGCGAGGTTTTGTGGGATGCGCATGCGCAGGTTTTGTGGGATGCGCATGCGCAGGTTTTTTGGGATGCGCATGCGCAGGTTTTTTGGGATGCGCATGCCTAGTCGAGCAAAAACACGTGCGAGAGGATGCATCCCGCTGGCTAGTCGAGCAAAAACACGTGCGAGAGGATGCATCCCGCAGGCTAGTCGAGTAAAAACACGTGCGAGAGGATGTATCCCGCAGGCTAGTCGAGTAAAAACACGTGCGAGAGGATGCATCCCGCAGGCTGGTCGAGCAAAAACACGTGCGAGAGGATGCATCCCGCAGGCTAGTCGAGTAAAAACACGTGCGAGAGGATGCATCCTGCATTCTAGTCGAGTAAAAACACGTGCGAGAGGATGCATTCCGCAGGCTAGTCGAGCAAAAACACGTGCGAGAGGATGCATCCCGCAGGCTGGTCGAGCAAAAACACGTGCGAGAGGATGCATCCCGCAGGCTAGTCGAGTAAAAACACGTGCGAGAGGATGCATCCTGCATTCTAGTCGAGTAAAAACACGTGCGAGAGGATGCATCCCGCAGGCTAGTCGAGTAAAAACACGTGCGAGAGGATGCATCCCGCAGGCTAGTCGAGCAAAAACACGTGCGAGAGGATGCATCCCGCAGGCTAGTCGAGTAAAAACACGTGCGAAAGGATGCATCCCGCAGGCTAGTCGAGCACAAACACGTGCGAGGTTTTGTGGGATGCGCATGCGCAGGTTTTGTGGGATGCGCATGCGCAGGTTTTTTGGGATGCGCATGCGCAGGTTTTTTGGGATGCGCATGGTTAGTCGAGCAAAAACACGTGCGAGAGGATGCATCCCGCAGGCTAGTCGAGCAAAAACACGTGCGAGAGGATGCATCCCGCAGGCTAGTCGAGTAAAAACACGTGCGAGAGGATGCATCCTGCAGGCTAGTCGAGTAAAAACACGTGCGAGAGGATGTATCCCGCAGGCTAGTCGAGTAAAAACACGTGCGAGAGGATGCATCCCGCAGGCTAGTCGAGTAAAAACACGTGCGAGAGGATGCATCCCGCAGGCTAGTCGAGTAAAAACACGTGCGAGGTTTTGTGGGATGCGCATGCGCAGGCTTTTTGGGATGCGCATGGCTAGTCGAGCATATACACGTGCGAGAGGATGCATCCCGCAGGGTAGTCGAGTAAAAACACGTGCGAGAGGATGCATCCCGCAGGCTAGTCGAGTAAAAACACGTGCGAGAGGATGCATCCCGCAGGCTAGTCGAGCAAAAACACGTGCGAGAGGATGCATCCCGCAGGCTAGTCGAGTAAAAACACGTGCGAAAGGATGCATCCCGCAGGCTAGTCGAGCACAAACACGTTCGAGGTTTTGTGGGATGCGCATGCGCAGGTTTTGTGGGATGCGCATGCGCAGGTTTTTTGGGATGCGCATGCGCAGTTTTTTTGGGATGCGCATGGTTAGTCGAGCAAAAACACGTGCGAGAGGATGCATCCCGCAGGCTAGTCGAGCAAAAACACGTGCGAGAGGATGCATCCCGCAGGCTAGTCGAGTAAAAACACGTGCGAGAGGATGCATCCTGCAGGCTAGTCCAGTAAAAACACGTGCGAGAGGATGCATCCCGCAGGCTAGTCGAGTAAAAACACGTGCGAAAGGACGCATCCCGCAGCCTAGTCGAGCACAAACACGTGCGAGGTTTTGTGGGATGCGCATGCGCAGGTTTTGTGGGATGCGCATGCGCAGGTTTTTTGGGATGCGCATGGCTAGTCGAGCAAAAACACGTGCGAGAGGATGCATCCCGCAGGCTAGTCGAGTAAAAACACGTGCGAGGTTTTGTGGGATGCGCATGCGGAGGTTTTATGGGATGCGCATGCGCAGGTTTTTTGGGATGCGCATGGCTAGTCGAGCAAAAACACGTGCGAGAGGATGCATCCCGCAGGCTAGTCGAGTAAAAACACGTGCGAGAGGATGCATCCCGCAGGCTAGTCGAGTAAAAACACGTGCGAGGTTTTGTGGGATGCGCATGCGCAGGTTTTGTGGGATGCGCATGCGCAGGTTTTTTGGGATGCGCATGCGCAGGTTTTTTGGGATGCGCATGCGCAGGTTTTTTGGGATGCGCATGGCTAGTCGAGCAAAAACACTTGCGAGAGGATGCATCCCGCAGGGTATTCGAGTAAAAACACGTGCGAGAGGATGCATCCCGCAGGCTAGTCGAGTAAAAACACGTGCGAAAGGATGCATCCCGCAGGCTAGTCGAGCACAAACACGTGCGAGGTTTCGTGGGATGCGCATGCGCAGGTTTTGTGGGATGCGCATGCGCAGGTTTTTTGGGATGCGCATGGCTAGTCGAGCAAAAACACGTGCGAGAGGATGCATCCCGCAGGCTAGTCGAGTAAAAACACGTGCGAGAGGATGCATCCCGCAGGCTAGTCGAGTAAAAACACGTGCGAAAGGATGCATCCCGCAGCCTAGTCGAGCACAAACACGTGCGAGGTTTTGTGGGATGCGCATGCGCAGGTTTTTTGGGATGCGCATGGCTAGTCGAGCAAAAACACGTGCGAGAGGATGCATCCCGCAGGCTAGTCGAGCAAAAACACGTGCGAGAGGATGCATCCCGCAGGCTAGTCGAGTAAAAACACGTGCGAGGTTTTGTGGGATGCGCATGCGGAGGTTTTGTGGGATGCGCATGCGCAGGTTTTTTGGGATGCGCATGCGCAGGTTTTTTGGGATGCGCATGGCTAGTCGAGCAAAAACACGTGCGAGAGGATGCATCCCGCAGGCTAGTCGAGCAAAAACACGTGCGAGAGGATGCATCCCGCAGGCTAGTCGAGTAAAAACACGTGCGAGAGGATGCATCCTGCAGGCTAGTCGAGTAAAAACACGTGCGAGAGGATGTATCCCGCAGGCTAGTCGAGTAAAAACACGTGCGAGAGGATGCATCCCGCAGGCTGGTCGAGCAAAAACACGTGCGAGAGGATGCATCCCGCAGGCTAGTCGAGTAAAAACACGTGCGAGAGGATGCATCCTGCATTCTAGTCGAGTAAAAACACGTGCGAGAGGATGCATCCCGCAGGCTAGTCGAGTAAAAACACGTGCGAGAGGATGCATCCCGCAGGCTAGTCGAGTAAAAACACGTGCGAAAGGATGCATCCCGCAGGCTAGTCGAGCACAAACACGTGCGAGGTTTCGTGGGATGCGCATGCGCAGGTTTTTTGGGATGCGCATGGCTAGTCGAGCAAAAACACGTGTGAGAGGATGCATCCCGCAGGCTAGTCGAGTAAAAACACGTGCGAGAGGATGCATCCCGCAGGCTAGTCGAGTAAAAACACGTGCGAAAGGATGCATCCCGCAGCCTAGTCGAGCACAAACACGTGCGAGGTTTTGTGGGATGCGCATGCGCAGGTTTTGTGGGATGCGCATGCGCAGGTTTTTTGGGATGCGCATGGCTAGTCGAACAAAAACACGTGCGAGAGGATGCATCCCGCAGGCTAGTCGAGCAAAAACACGTGCGAGAGGATGCATCCCGCAGGATAGTCGAGTAAAAACACGTGCGAGGTTTTGTGGGATGCGCATGCGGAGGTTTTGTGGGATGCGCATGCGCAGGTTTTTTGGGATGCGCATGCGCAGGTTTTTTGGGATGCGCATGCGCAGGTTTTTTGGGATGCGCATGGCTAGTCGAGCAAAAACACGTGCGAGAGGATGCATCCCGCAGGCTAGTCGAGTAAAAACACGTGCGAGAGGATGCATCCCGCAGGCTAGTCGAGTAAAAACACGTGCGAGGTTTTGTGGGATGCGCATGCGCAGGTTTTGTGGGATGCGCATGCGCAGGTTTTGTGGGATGCGCATGCGCAGGTTTTTTGGGATGCGCATGGCTAGTCGAGCAAAAACACGTGCGAGAGGATGCATCCCGCAGGGTATTCGAGTAAAAACACGTGCCAGAGGATGCATCCCGCAGGCTAGTCGAGTAAAAACACGTGCGAAAGGATGCATCCCGCAGGCTAGTCGAGAACAAACACGTGCGAGGTTTCGTGGGATGCGCATGCGAAGGTTTTGTGAGATGCGCATGCGCAGGTTTTTTGGGATGCGCATGGCTAGTCGAGAAAAAACACGTGCGAGAGGATGCATCCCGCAGGCAAGTCGAGTAAAAACACGTGCGAAGTTTTGTGGGATGCGCATGCGCAGGTTTTGTGGGATGCGCATGCACAGGTTTTGTGGGATGCGCATGCGCAGGTTTTTTGGGATGAGCATGCGCAGGTTTTTTGGGATGCGCATGCGCAGGTTTTTTGGGATGCGCATGCCTAGTCGAGCAAAAACACGTGCGAGAGGATGCATCCCGCAGGCTAGTCGAGCAAAAACACCGTGCGAGAGGATGCATCCCGCAGGCTAGTCGAGCAAAAACACGTGCGAGAGGATGTATCCCGCAGGCTAGTCGAGTAAAAACACGTGCGGGAGGATGCATCCCGCAGGCTAGTCGAGTAAAAACACGTGCGAGAGGATGCATCCCGCAGGCTAGTCGAGCAAAAACACGTGCGAGAGGATGCATCCCGCAGGCTAGTCGAGTAAAAACACGTGCGAGAGGATGAATCCCGCAGGCTAGTCAAGTAAAAACACGTGCGAGAGGATGCATCCCGCAGGCTAGTCGAGCAAAAACACGTGCGAGAGGATGCATCCCGCAGGCTGGTCGAGCAAAAACACGAACGAGAGGATGCATCCCGCAGGCTAGTCGAGTAAAAACACGTGCGAGAGGAAGCATCCTGCAGGCTAGTCGAGTAAAAACACGTGCGAGAGGATGCATCCCGCAGGCTAGTCGAGTAAAAACACGTGCGAGAGGATGCATCCCGCAGGCTAGTCGAGTAAAAACACGTGCGAGAGGATGCATCCCGCAGGCTAGTCGAGTAGAAACACGTGCGAGGTTTTGTGGGATGCGCATGCGCAGGTTTTTTGGGATGCGCATGGCTAGTCGAGCAAAAACACGTGCGAGAGGATGCATCCCGCAGGGTAGTCGAGTAAAAACACGTGCGAGAGGATGCATCCCGCAGGCTAGTCGAGCAAAAACACGTGCGAGAGGATGCATCCCGCAGGCTAGTCGAGTAAAAACACGTACGAAAGGATGCATCCCGCAGGCTAGTCGAGCACAACCCGTGCGAGGTTTTGTGGGATGCGCATGCGCAGGTTTTGTGGGATGCGCATGCGCAGGTTTTTTGGGATGCGCATGCGCAGGTTTTTTGGGATGCGCATGCCTAGTCGAGCAAAAACACGTGCGAGAGGATGCATCCCGCTGGCTAGTCGAGCAAAAACACGTGCGAGAGGATGCATCCCGCAGGCTAGTCGAGTAAAAACACGTGCGAGAGGATGTATCCCGCAGGCTAGTCGAGTAAAAACACGTGCGAGAGGATGCATCCCGCAGGCTGGTCGAGCAAAAACACGTGCGAGAGGATGCATCCCGCAGGCTAGTCGAGTAAAAACACGTGCGAGAGGATGCATCCTGCATTCTAGTCGAGTAAAAACACGTGCGAGAGGATGCATCCCGCAGGCTAGTCGAGCAAAAACACGTGCGAGAGGATGCATCCCGCAGGCTGGTCGAGCAAAAACACGTGCGAGAGGATGCATCCCGCAGGCTAGTCGAGTAAAAACACGTGCGAGAGGATGCATCCTGCATTCTAGTCGAGTAAAAACACGTGCGAGAGGATGCATCCCGCAAGGCTAGTCGAGTAAAAACACGTGCGAGAGGATGCATCCCGCAGGCTAGTCGAGCAAAAACACGTGCGAGAGGATGCATCCCGCAGGCTAGTCGAGTAAAAACACGTGCGAAAGGATGCATCCCGCAGGCTAGTCGAGCACAAACACGTGCGAGGTTTTGTGGGATGCGCATGCGCAGGTTTTGTGGGATGCGCATGCGCAGGTTTTTTGGGATGCGCATGCGCAGGTTTTTTGGGATGCGCATGGTTAGTCGAGCAAAAACACGTGCGAGAGGATGCATCCCGCAGGCTAGTCGAGCAAAAACACGTGCGAGAGGATGCATCCCGCAGGCTAGTCGAGTAAAAACACGTGCGAGAGGATGCATCCTGCAGGCTAGTCGAGTAAAAACACGTGCGAGAGGATGTATCCCGCAGGCTAGTCGAGTAAAAACACGTGCGAGAGGATGCATCCCGCAGGCTAGTCGAGTAAAAACACGTGCGAGAGGATGCATCCCGCAGGCTAGTCGAGTAAAAACACGTGCGAGGTTTTGTGGGATGCGCATGCGCAGGCTTTTTGGGATGCGCATGGCTAGTCGAGCATATACACGTGCGAGAGGATGCATCCCGCAGGGTAGTCGAGTAAAAACACGTGCGAGAGGATGCATCCCGCAGGCTAGTCGAGTAAAAACACGTGCGAGAGGATGCATCCCGCAGGCTAGTCGAGCAAAAACACGTGCGAGAGGATGCATCCCGCAGGCTAGTCGAGTAAAAACACGTGCGAAAGGATGCATCCCGCAGGCTAGTCGAGCACAAACACGTTCGAGGTTTTGTGGGATGCGCATGCGCAGGTTTTGTGGGATGCGCATGCGCAGGTTTTTTGGGATGCGCATGCGCAGTTTTTTTGGGATGCGCATGGTTAGTCGAGCAAAAACACGTGCGAGAGGATGCATCCCGCAGGCTAGTCGAGCAAAAACACGTGCGAGAGGATGCATCCCGCAGGCTAGTCGAGTAAAAACACGTGCGAGAGGATGCATCCTGCAGGCTAGTCCAGTAAAAACACGTGCGAGAGGATGCATCCCGCAGGCTAGTCGAGTAAAAACACGTGCGAAAGGACGCATCCCGCAGCCTAGTCGAGCACAAACACGTGCGAGGTTTTGTGGGATGCGCATGCGCAGGTTTTGTGGGATGCGCATGCGCAGGTTTTTTGGGATGCGCATGGCTAGTCGAGCAAAAACACGTGCGAGAGGATGCATCCCGCAGGCTAGTCGAGTAAAAACACGTGCGAGGTTTTGTGGGATGCGCATGCGGAGGTTTTATGGGATGCGCATGCGCAGGTTTTTTGGGATGCGCATGGCTAGTCGAGCAAAAACACGTGCGAGAGGATGCATCCCGCAGGCTAGTCGAGTAAAAACACGTGCGAGAGGATGCATCCCGCAGGCTAGTCGAGTAAAAACACGTGCGAGGTTTTGTGGGATGCGCATGCGCAGGTTTTGTGGGATGCGCATGCGCAGGTTTTTTGGGATGCGCATGCGCAGGTTTTTTGGGATGCGCATGCGCAGGTTTTTTGGGATGCGCATGGCTAGTCGAGCAAAAACACTTGCGAGAGGATGCATCCCGCAGGGTATTCGAGTAAAAACACGTGCGAGAGGATGCATCCCGCAGGCTAGTCGAGTAAAAACACGTGCGAAAGGATGCATCCCGCAGGCTAGTCGAGCACAAACACGTGCGAGGTTTCGTGGGATGCGCATGCGCAGGTTTTGTGGGATGCGCATGCGCAGGTTTTTTGGGATGCGCATGGCTAGTCGAGCAAAAACACGTGCGAGAGGATGCATCCCGCAGGCTAGTCGAGTAAAAACACGTGCGAGAGGATGCATCCCGCAGGCTAGTCGAGTAAAAACACGTGCGAAAGGATGCATCCCGCAGCCTAGTCGAGCACAAACACGTGCGAGGTTTTGTGGGATGCGCATGCGCAGGTTTTTTGGGATGCGCATGGCTAGTCGAGCAAAAACACGTGCGAGAGGATGCATCCCGCAGGCTAGTCGAGCAAAAACACGTGCGAGAGGATGCATCCCGCAGGCTAGTCGAGTAAAAACACGTGCGAGGTTTTGTGGGATGCGCATGCGGAGGTTTTGTGGGATGCGCATGCGCAGGTTTTTTGGGATGCGCATGCGCAGGTTTTTTGGGATGCGCATGGCTAGTCGAGCAAAAACACGTGCGAGAGGATGCATCCCGCAGGCTAGTCGAGCAAAAACACGTGCGAGAGGATGCATCCCGCAGGCTAGTCGAGTAAAAACACGTGCGAGAGGATGCATCCTGCAGGCTAGTCGAGTAAAAACACGTGCGAGAGGATGTATCCCGCAGGCTAGTCGAGTAAAAACACGTGCGAGAGGATGCATCCCGCAGGCTGGTCGAGCAAAAACACGTGCGAGAGGATGCATCCCGCAGGCTAGTCGAGTAAAAACACGTGCGAGAGGATGCATCCTGCATTCTAGTCGAGTAAAAACACGTGCGAGAGGATGCATCCCGCAGGCTAGTCGAGTAAAAACACGTGCGAGAGGATGCATCCCGCAGGCTAGTCGAGTAAAAACACGTGCGAAAGGATGCATCCCGCAGGCTAGTCGAGCACAAACACGTGCGAGGTTTCGTGGGATGCGCATGCGCAGGTTTTTTGGGATGCGCATGGCTAGTCGAGCAAAAACACGTGTGAGAGGATGCATCCCGCAGGCTAGTCGAGTAAAAACACGTGCGAGAGGATGCATCCCGCAGGCTAGTCGAGTAAAAACACGTGCGAAAGGATGCATCCCGCAGCCTAGTCGAGCACAAACACGTGCGAGGTTTTGTGGGATGCGCATGCGCAGGTTTTGTGGGATGCGCATGCGCAGGTTTTTTGGGATGCGCATGGCTAGTCGAGCAAAAACACGTGCGAGAGGATGCATCCCGCAGGCTAGTCGAGCAAAAACACGTGCGAGAGGATGCATCCCGCAGGATAGTCGAGTAAAAACACGTGCGAGGTTTTGTGGGATGCGCATGCGGAGGTTTTGTGGGATGCGCATGCGCAGGTTTTTTGGGATGCGCATGCGCAGGTTTTTTGGGATGCGCATGCGCAGGTTTTTTGGGATGCGCATGGCTAGTCGAGCAAAAACACGTGCGAGAGGATGCATCCCGCAGGCTAGTCGAGTAAAAACACGTGCGAGAGGATGCATCCCGCAGGCTAGTCGAGTAAAAACACGTGCGAGGTTTTGTGGGATGCGCATGCGCAGGTTTTGTGGGATGCGCATGCGCAGGTTTTGTGGGATGCGCATGCGCAGGTTTTTTGGGATGCGCATGGCTAGTCGAGCAAAAACACGTGCGAGAGGATGCATCCCGCAGGGTATTCGAGTAAAAACACGTGCCAGAGGATGCATCCCGCAGGCTAGTCGAGTAAAAACACGTGCGAAAGGATGCATCCCGCAGGCTAGTCGAGAACAAACACGTGCGAGGTTTCGTGGGATGCGCATGCGAAGGTTTTGTGAGATGCGCATGCGCAGGTTTTTTGGGATGCGCATGGCTAGTCGAGAAAAAACACGTGCGAGAGGATGCATCCCGCAGGCAAGTCGAGTAAAAACACGTGCGAAGTTTTGTGGGATGCGCATGCGCAGGTTTTGTGGGATGCGCATGCACAGGTTTTTTGGGATGAGCATGCGCAGGTTTTTTGGGATGCGCATGCGCAGGTTTTTTGGGATGCGCATGCCTAGTCGAGCAAAAACACGTGCGAGAGGATGCATCCCGCAGGCTAGTCGAGCAAAAACACGTGCGAGAGGATGCATCCCGCAGGCTAGTCGAGTAAAAACACGTGCGAGAGGATGCATCCCGCAGGCTAGTCGAGCACAAACACGTGCGAGAGGATGCGTCCCGCAGGCTAGTCGAGCAAAAACACGTGCGAGAGGATGCATCCCGCAGGCTAGTCGAGCAAAAACACCGTGCGAGAGGATGCATCCCGCAGGCTAGTCGAGCAAAAACACGTGCGAGAGGATGTATCCCGCAGGCTAGTCGAGTAAAAACACGTGCGGGAGGATGCATCCCGCAGGCTAGTCGAGTAAAAACACGTGCGAGAGGATGCATCCCGCAGGCTAGTCGAGCAAAAACACGTGCGAGAGGATGCATCCCGCAGGCTAGTCGAGTAAAAACACGTGCGAGAGGATGAATCCCGCAGGCTAGTCAAGTAAAAACACGTGCGAGAGGATGCATCCCGCAGGCTAGTCGAGCAAAAACACGTGCGAGAGGATGCATCCCGCAGGCTGGTCGAGCATAAACACGTACGAGAGGATGCATCCCGCAGGCTAGTCGAGTAAAAACACGTGCGAGAGGATGCATCCTGCAGGCTAGTCGAGTAAAAACACGTGCGAGAGGATGCATCCCGCAGGCTAGTCGAGTAAAAACACGTGCGAGAGGATGCATCCCGCAGGCTAGTCGAGTAAAAACACGTGCGAGAGGATGCATCCCGCAGGCTAGTCGAGCAAAAACACGTGCGAGAGGATGCATCCCGCAGGCTAGTCGAGCAAAAACACGTGTGAGAGGATGTATCCCGCAGGCTAGTCGAGTAAAAACACGTGCGGGAGGATGCATCCCGCAGGCTAGACGAGTAAAAACACGTGCGAGAGGATGCATCCCGCAGGCTAGTCGAGTAAAAACACGTGCGAGAGGATGCTTCCCGCAGGCTAGTCGAGTAAAAACACGTGCGAGAGGATGCATCCCGCAGGCTAGACGAGTAAAAACACGTGCAAGAGGATGCTTCCCGCAGGCTAGTCAAGTAAAAACACGTGCGAGAGGATGCATCCCGCAGGCTAGTCGAGTAAAAACACGTGCGAGAGGATGCGTCCCGCAGGCTAGTCGAGCAAAAACACGTGCGAGAGGATGCATCCCGCAGGCTAGTCGAGTAAAAACACGTGCGAAAGGATGCATCCCGCAGGCTAGTCGAGCACAAACACGTTCGAGGTTTTGTGGGATGCGCATGCGCAGGTTTTGTGGGATGCGCATGCGCAGGTTTTTTGGGATGCGCATGGCTAGTCGAGCAAAAACACGTGCGAGAGGATGCATCCCGCAGGCTAGTCGAGTAAAAACACGTGCGAGAGGATGCATCCCGCAGGCTAGTCGAGTAAAAACACGTGCGAAAGGATGCATCCCGCAGCCTAGTCGAGCACAAACACGTGCGAGGTTTTGTGGGATGCGCATGCGCAGGTTTTGTGGGATGCGCATGCGCAGGTTTTTTGGGATGCGCATGGCTAGTCGAGCAAAAACACGTGCGAGAGGATGCATCCCGCAGGCTAGTCGAGCAAAAACACGTGCGAGAGGATGCATCCCGCAGGATAGTCGAGTAAAAACACGTGCGAGGTTTTGTGGGATGCGCATGCGGAGGTTTTGTGGGATGCGCATGCGCAGGTTTTTTGGGATGCGCATGCGCAGGTTTTTTGGGATGCGCATGCGCAGGTTTTTTGGGATGCGCATGGCTAGTCGAGCAAAAACACGTGCGAGAGGATGCATCCCGCAGGCTAGTCGAGTAAAAACACGTGCGAGAGGATGCATCCCGCAGGCTAGTCGAGTAAAAACACGTGCGAAAGGATGCATCCCGCAGCCTAGTCGAGCACAAACACGTGCGAGGTTTTGTGGGATGCGCATGCGCAGGTTTTGTGGGATGCGCATGCGCAGGTTTTTTGGGATGCGCATGGCTAGTCGAGTAAAAACACGTGCGAGAGGATGCATCCCGCAGGGTATTCGAGTAAAAACACGTGCCAGAGGATGCATCCCGCAGGCTAGTCGAGTAAAAACACGTGCGAAAGGATGCATCCCGCAGGCTAGTCGAGAACAAACACGTGCGAGGTTTCGTGGGATGCGCATGCGAAGGTTTTGTGAGATGCGCATGCGCAGGTTTTTTGGGATGCGCATGGCTAGTCGAGAAAAAACACGTGCGAGAGGATGCATCCCGCAGGCAAGTCGAGTAAAAACACGTGCGAGGTTTTGTGGGATGCGCATGCGCAGGTTTTGTGGGATGCGCATGCGCAGGTTTT